>NC_133326.1:568286947-568586947 GCF_042186555.1 Aquarana catesbeiana
ATCATATCTGTGCGACTTCAAAGTAGTCCCTGGACTACTTTGGTTCCGCTTTGATGCGACTTGAGGTCCATAGACCTCAAGAATACAGGCATTGCTTCAAGTTGCATCAAAATCGTGTGACTTTCAGGTAGCAATAGTGGAAACGTGGGCTAAAAGCAAAACTTTTTTTTTTTTTCTTACGTTTTGGATAAAGTGCAAAGATTGGAACACTTGTCAGTTTTTATTGCTGTCTGTGTCCCCATTAACCACTTTAAGACCAGGCCTTTTCTGGAACTTTTTGCTTACTAGTTTTAATTAGCATTTTTTTTTTTTGCTATAAAATTACTTAGAACCCCCAAACATTTTATAAAAAAATATATTTATTTTTCTAAGTAGAGAATAAAATTTCAATCGTTTTTGAATAATGTGAAATATGATGTTACACCGAGTAAATGGATACGCAACATGTCATGCTTTAAAATTGAGCAATGGAGACAAACTACGGTACTTAAAATTCTCCATAGGCGATGCTGTAAAACTTTTTACAGGGGAGGTCTAGTGCTAGAATTATTGCACTTGCTCTTTTTTTTTTTTTTTTTTTTTTTTTTTTAACTGTCCCTTCAAATATTTTTTTTATCACTTATTCCTGTTAGGAGTGCAAATACCCCCTGTAATAAAAAATAAGCCTCTTTATTGAGTGATCTGTGGTTGAAAAATACCTCAGATCTCACATTTACATTTAAAAGAAAAAAAGTAATTTTGCCTTTTAAGAGGAGTAAAAAATCATCCCTTTAAGGCAGGAAGTGACATCAGACGTCGCTCCAGTCCTCCAAGGGCATAGAACTGAGTGGGGGCTATCTTGCCTTCACTCAGCTTCCTGCCCAGTCACGGCTAGGATCGGATCGACTACGGGCTTACCAATGGGGCCAGTAAGCCTGGAGATGACCGGGAAGCGGTGGAAGGGGGGCACCTCTCCTGCCGCCTATAAAAGTGATCTCATGGAAAAACCTGCCACCCTGCCCACTTTTATTAGACGCATAATTGGCAACAGTACAAAATAATACCGGGATTATGACAGCTAGCTGCTGCCATAACAGTATTTAACGTCAAAATAATGATGTAAATGTATTGTGGGCGGTCTTGAAGTGGTTTTGTCCTGCTTATAAAATATGGCATATTTGGGGTGAGGAGTGCTTAAAGCGTAACTTCCCCTTTTGGGCGGAGTTCAGTTTTAAGTGATTTGGTAACCGGTTGTGGGTCACAATCAACTATGGAGTTTTACCACCGCCCCAAAACCACAAATGTAAATGAGCCCTTACTGTCCCTGAGCCATTATTATTATTATTATTATACAGGATTTATATAGCGCTGACAGTTTACGCAGCGCTTTACAACGTTAGGGCAGACAGTACAAGTACAATACAATTCAATACAGGAGGAATCAGAGAGCCCTGCTCGTTAGAGCTTACAATCTAGGAGGGAGGGTCAAGTTATACAAAAGGGTAATAGCTGTGGGGGATGAGCTAATGGAGAAAATAGTGCAGTTGTTAGATGGAGGCAGGATAGGCTTCTCTGAAGAGGAAAGTTTTCAGGGATCGCCTAAAAGTGGATAAATTTGGAGACAGTCTGACAGATTGGGGTAGGGAGTTCCAGAGGATGGGCGAGGCTCGGGAGAAGTCCCGGAGGCGGATATGGGAGGAGGTGATGAGGGAGCTAGAGAGCAGGAGGTCTTGGGAGGAACGGAGATGGCGATTAGGTTGGTATTTTGAGACTAGGTTAGTGATGTAGCTGGGGGCAGAGTTGTGGATGGCTTTGTAACATATTGTTAGTATTTTGAATTTAATTCGTTGGGCGAGTGGCAGCCAATGGAGGGATTGGCAGAGAGGGGTAGCAGACACTGAGCGGTTTGTAAGGTGGATGAGTCTGGCAGCAGCATTCGTGATGGACTGAAGGGGGGATAGTCTAAAGGTAAAGCAATGAGGAGTGAGTTGCAGTAGTCAAGGAGAGAGATAACCAGGGAGTGAATCAGGAGCTTTGTGGTTTCATTGGTTAGAAAGGTACTGCGTTTACAGATGTTGCGGAGGTTGAGCTGGCAAGCTTTGGAAAGTGATTGGATGTGGGGCCGAAAGGAGAGTTCAGAGTCCAGGATAACACCTAGCACCCTGACATGTGGGGACGGGTGGATGGTTGTGCCATTGCTCTTGACAGAGAAGTCAGGGAAAAAAGGAAAGTGGGGGAGGAAATATAAGCTCAGTTTTGGACAAGTTGAGTTTGAGGAAGTGCAGTGACATCCATACAGATATGTCGGTTAGTAAGTTAGTGATGCGTGAGGAGACTGATGGAGTGAGTTGAGGGGTGGAGCAGGGCTGGACTGGGACAAAAATTTGGCCCTGGACTTCACCCAGACTGGCCCACTTTGACAGGTCTCTCCCATGCCGGCTTGCCACCCAAGCCCCCCCCCAACTAGCTATTAGCCGTTTTACATTATTTCTCTTATAGGCAGTATCAGTGGGGAAGCTAGACATTATTTCACCTGGGGCAAAGAATCAGTTTGCCCCCCCCCCCCCCCCAATGGAACAAGATTAGGCAGGAAAGTGAGGCCACCCTCCTTCCAGATCGTATGATGAGCTTCTAAGTGTTGACTCCTGAGCATCATGTCTGTATTCAGGCGCGCTGCATAACTAGCCAGGGAGAGGAGGTGAGCACTGCGGGGGGGGGGGGGGGACAGAGGACTGGAGGGAGGCAGCGGTCCACTGTCACTGAGATCGGCCCACTGAGCCATCGGCCCACCGGGAAACTCCCTGTAGTCCCAATGGCCAGTACATGCCTGGGGTGGAGAGATAGATTTGTGTGTCATCAGCATAGAAATGATATTGAAAGCCGTGAGAGGTGACCCAGGGAAGAGGTGTAGATTGAAAATAGAAGAGGTCCAAGAACAGAACCTTGGGGGACCCCGACAGAGAAGGGAAGAGGAGTGGAGGAAGTAGAATTGTAAGAGACACTGAAGGTGCGTTGGGATAGGTAGGATGAGAGCCACTGAAGAGCACAGTCACGGAGACTGAGGGAGTAAAGTTTTTTTGAGGAGGGGGTGGTCAACCATGTCAAAGGCAGCTGAAAGGTCCAGAAGTAGGAGTACAGATACTTTCATAATGATGCGCTGTAGTTTACCAAAACAATTTAGCTGAAAATGGTGATTTGTGTTATAAAGTGCTGCTAGGATAGCGGGTAACATGTAATTATGGGGGAGGGCAGCACTTTGGTATCTTCATCTTGTGTACTAGAGGGCTATGTACTAGCAGTGGATATATAGTGCCTTGAAAAGTATTCATACCCCTTGAAATTTTCCACATTTTGTCATGTTACAACCAAAAACGTAATGTATTTATTTTTTTGGGATTTTATGCGATAGGCCAACACAAAGGGGCACATAATTGTGAAGTTTGAAAATAAATATCTGAAAAGTGTGGTGTGCATTTGTATTCAGCCCCCTTAACTCTGATACCCCTAACTAAAATCTAGTGGAACCAATTGCCTTCAGAAGTCACCTAATTAGTAAATAGAGTCCACCTGTGTGTAATTAAATCTCAGTATAAATACAGCTGTTCTGTGAAGCCCTCAGGGGTTTATTAGAGAACCTTAGTGGACAAACAGCATCATGAAGGCCAAGGAGCACACCAGACAGGTCAGGGATAAAGTTGTGGAGAAGTTTAAAGCAGGGTTAGGTTATAAAAACAAATATCCGAAGCTTTGAACATCTCACGGAGCACTGTTCAATCCATCATCTGAAAATGGAAAGGGCATGGCACAACTGCAAACCTACCAAGACATGGCCGTCCACCTAAACTGACAGGCCAGTAGTAAAAAGGTTTTTTAAAAAAAATTTTTTTTTTATGACAGGCCAGGCAAGGAGAGCATTAATCAGAGAAGCGGCCAAGAGGCCCATGGTAACTCTGGAGGAGCTGCAGAGATCCACAGCTCAGGTGGGGGAATCTGTCCACAGGACAACTATTAGTCATGCACTCCACAAATCTGGCCTTTATAGAAGAGAGGCAAGAAGAAAGCCATTGTTAAAAGAAAGCCATAAGTCCTGTTTGCAGTTGGAGAGAAGCCATGTGGGGGACACAGCAAACATGTGGAAGAAGGTGCTCTCTTCAGATAAAACCAAAATTTTACTTTTTGGCATAAAAAGCAAAACACTATGCGTGGTGGAAAACTAACACTGCACGTCACACTGAACACACCATCCCCACTAGGGATGAGCTTCGTGTTCGAGTCGAACCCATGTTCGACTCGAACATCGGCTGTTCGATCGTTCGCCGAATTGCGAACGATATGGGCCGTTCGCGCCAAATTCGTGTGGCGCGTCACGGCCCATAATTCACTGCGGCATTGCAGTGCATTGCTTGCTGATGATTGGCCAAGCATGCACTATGACCCGCATGCTTGGCCAATCACAGCGCCGCCTTAACAGAGAGCCATAATTGGCCAAAGCCAAGGAGGCTTTGGCCAATTATGGCTCAGGGGATTTAGTACACGCCCCACACTATATAAGGCCGCCTGCACGGCGGCCCTGTGCAGTGTGTTCCGGTGTGCTTAGAGAGACAGTGTCATTTCATTTGAGTTAGCTAGATTAGGCAGGACAGTCAGTCAGTTAGCTGCACTTAAAGTGTATTGTGTATATATATGCATCCCAGGTGTTGCGCATATATATATATATATATATATATATATATATATATATATATATACACACTGTATTCAGTTTAGCTAGATCCGTTCCTGTTATCTTCTAGACTATTTACATTTAGTGCAGTGCGTCCTGCTCACAGTGTTCAGCTAGATCCGTTCCTGTTATATTCCTACTGACAGGCAGGCTTGTCTTGTTACAGTATTTTGAAGAAAATTACTGGTGTTCTTTTGATCCTATTAGTACCACAGTCAGGCAGCTAGACTATTTACATTTAGTGCAGTGCATCCTGCTCACAGTGTTCAGCTAGATCCGTTCCTGTTATCTTCTTACTGACAGGCAGGCTTGTCTTGTTACAGTATTTTAAAGAAAATTACTGGTGTTCTTTTGATCCTATTATTACCACAGTCAGGCAGCTAGACTATTTACAGTTAGTGCAGTGCGTCCTGCCCACAGTGTTCTGCTAAACCTACAAGTAAGTGGGGTGCGTCCTGCTCACAGTGTTCAGCTAAACCTACAAGTTAGTGGGGTGCGTCCACCTCACAGTGTTCAGCTAAACCTACAAGCTAGTGGGGTGCGTCCTGCTCACAGTGTTCAGCTAGATCCGTTTCTGTTATCTTCTTACTAACAGGCAGGCTTGTCTTGTTACAGTAAATACAGCTACCTGAAGAAAATTGCTGGTGTTCTTTTGATCCTATTAGTACCACAGTCAGGCAGCTAGACTATTTACAGTTAGTGCAGTGCGTCCTGCTCACAGTGTTCTGCTAAACCTACAAGTTAGTGGGGTGCGTCCTGCTCACAGTGTTCAGCTAAACCTACAAGTTAGTGGGGTGCGTCCACCTCACAGTGTTCAGCTAAACCTACAAGTTAGTGGGGTGCGTCCACCTCACAGTGTTCAGCTAAACCTACAAGCTAGTGGGGTGCGTCCTGCTCACAGTGTAAAGCTAGATCCGTTTCTGTTATCTTCTTACTGACAGGCAGGCTTGTCTTGTTACAGTAAATACAGCTACCTGAAGAAAATTGCTGGTGTTCTTTTGATCCTATTAGTACCACAGTCAGGCAGCTAGACTATTTACAGTTAGTGCAGTGCGTCCTGCTCACAGTGTTCTGCTAAACCTACAAGTTAGTGGGGTGCGTCCTGCTCACAGTGTTCAGCTAAACCTACAAGTTAGTGGGGTGCGTCCACCTCACAGTGTTCAGCTAAACCTGCAAGCTAGTGGGGTGCGTCCTGCTCAGTGTTCAGCTAGATCCGTTCCTGTTATCTTCTTACTGACAGGCAGGCTTGTCTTGTTACAGTAAATACAGCTACCTGAAGAAAATTGCTGGTGTTCTTTTGATCCTATTAGTACCACAGTCAGGCAGCTAGACTATTTACAGTTAGTGCAGTGCGTCCTGCTCACAGTGTTCTGCTAAACCTACAAGTTAGTGGGGTGCGTCCTGCTCACAGTGTTCAGCTAAACCTACAAGTTAGTGGGGTGCGTCCACCTCAGTGTTCAGCTAAACCTACAAGCTAGTGGGGTGCGTCCTGCTCACAGTGTTCAGCTAGATCCGTTCCTGTTATCTTCTTACTGACAGGCAGGCTTGTCTTGTTACAGTATTTTAAAGAAAATTGCTGGTGTTCTTTTGATCCTATTAGTACCACAGTCAGGCAGCTAGACTATTTACAGTTAGTGCAGTGCGTCCTGCTCACAGTGTTCTGCTAAACCTACAAGTTAGTGGGGTGCGCCCTGCTCACAGTGTTCAGCTAAACCTACAAGTTAGTGGGGTGCGTCCACCTCACAGTGTTGAGCTAAAGCTACCTGTAGAAGGTTGGTGGTGTTCTCATACTACAGGCAGGCAGTTGATTTTGCTAGCTGCAGTATCAGTACATATATATCCCAGCTTAGTGCAGCTACAGGCCATTAGTATGTCTGGAAGGCCAAGAAGGAGAGGCAGACAGTCACAAGCCAATAAGAGAGGGCAAGCAGGCTCTGTGTCTAGTGCTGGTCGTGGAGACGGTGCATCCTCATCAGCACGTGGCCATGGGACACGCTTGGCCTTTTTTTCGGCAGCTGGCCATGTTGAGCCGCAACATGCGGAAGACTTGGTCGAGTGGATGACCAAGCCGTCCTCATCCTCCTCATCCTCTCTCACCCATGCCCAGGGTACTTTGTCTGGCAAAGCAGCGGCCTCTTCCCTTGGCTCAATGTCATCAGTGACTCCTTCCCTAGCCCCACCAAGTCCTCCTGAGGAGTCCCTCGAACTGTTTGACCACAGTGTTGGGTACATGCTCCAGGAGGATGCCCAGCGTTTGGAAGGCTCTGATGATGATACTGAGCTCGATGAAGGCAGTAACACGAGCACGGACAGAGGGGGTGCCCAAGAAGGACAGCAATCTGGCAGTCATGCTCCCCCTGCTGCAGCATACTGCCAGGTTTGCTCCAGTGATGAGGAGGGAGGGGATGATGAGGTCACTGACTCAGCGTGGGTGCCTGATAGGAGAGAGGAGGAGGAGGAGGCGGCACATCACCAACGAGGCAGGATGCCCTCCAGGGGCCAGCCTAAGGGCAGCACATTGACTGCATCACACCCCAAAGCTCCACATGTGCAGGGCGCTGCAGTCTCTGCGCGTTATTCAAAAAGTTCTTTGGTGTGGGCCTTTTTTGAGACGAGTGCATCAGATCGCACCGCTGCTATTTGCAACATATGTCTCAAGCGTATCTCGCGTGGCCAAAACATCTCCCGCTTGGGTACCACATGCTTGACCAGACATATGTTGACCTGCCATGCAGTTCGTTGGCAAGCGTATCTAAAAGACCCACACCAAAGAACAAAGAGGACCTCTGCTTGCTCCTCATCAGCTGAGATTTCCAACCCCACTAGACCTTCAGTCCTCTCTGAGACCTGCACTGAGAGGAATGAAGGTGTAGAATTAGGTGTGTCACAGCCACGTACTTGTGGGCAATCTGATTTTGGTACACCGACGTCAGATTGTACCAGGCAAATTTCCCTGCCCCAGCTGCTGCACCGCCGAAAGAAGTTTGCTCCCAGCCATCCACATGCCAAACGGTTGAATGCTAGCTTGGCAAAATTGCTAGCACTTCAACTGCTGCCTTTTCAGTTGGTAGACTCTGCCCCCTTCCGTGAGTTTGTGGAATGTGCGGTTCCTCAGTGGCAGGTACCCAAACGCCACTTTTTCTCACGGAAGGCAATTCCGGCTCTCTACCAGCATGTGGAAGGCAATGTCCATGCCTCGCTGGACAGAGCGGTCAGCGGTAAGGTGCATATTACCGCTGACTCATGGTCCAGCAGGCATGGACAGGGACGTTACCTAAGTTTCACGGCGCATTGGGTGACTCTGCTGGCAGCTGGGAAGGATGCAGGACAAGGTGCAGTAGTGTTGGAGGTTGTTCCGCCACCACGCCTCCAAAATGCTAATGATTGTGACACACCTCTCTCCTCCACCCCCTCCTCTTCTTCTTCCTCCATGGCCTCTTCCTCGGAACCAGCGGTGCTCCGTAGTCGTTCAAGGGGCTACGCAAGTACGCAGGCCAAAAGATGCCATGCGGTGCTTGAGCTGGTGTGCTTGGGGGACAGGAGCCACACTGGGGCAGAGGTTCTGTCAGCTCTGCAGGGGCAGGTTCAGAGGTGGTTGACGCCACGCCAACTTAAGGCAGGAATGGTGGTTTGCGACAATGGCACCAACCTCCTCTCTGCCCTCCGACAGGGACAAATGACCCATGTGCCCTGTTTGGCTCACGTCCTTAACTTGGTGGTGCAGCGGTTCTTGGGCAGGTACCCGGGCTTACAGGATGTCCTGAGGCAGGCCAGGAAAGTCTGTGTGCATTTCCGCCGGTCATATAATGCCAGTGCTCGGCTGACGGACCTCCAAAAGGAGTTTAACCTGCCCAAGAACCGCCTAATCTGTGACATGCCCACCAGGTGGAACTCAACGTTGGCCATGCTGCAGCGGCTGCACACGCAGCAGAGGGCCATCAATGAGTACCTGTGCGACTATGGCACCAGGACAGGGTCAGGGAAGCTTGGTTTTTTTTCCCCACGCCAGTGGGCCATGATCAGGGATGCATGCACTGTCCTGTCACCATTTGAGGAGGCCACGAGGATGGTGAGCAGTGACAGTGCATGCATCAGTGACACTGTCCCCCTTGTCCACCTGTTGGAGCACACGCTGCGTGGAATAATGGACAGGGCACTTGAGGCAGAACAGAGGCAGGAAGAGGAGGACTTCCTTAGCTCTCAAGGCCCCCTTTATCCAGACAGTGTTCCTGCGTGCCCGCCGATCACACAGTTAGAGGACGAGGAGGACGAGGAAGAGGAGGAGGAGGAGGAAGATTGTGTCAGTATGGAGGTGGAGCCTGGCACTCAGCATCAGCAGCAGTCTTTAAGGGATCAGTCCCAAGAAACACATGGACTTGTACGTGGCTGGGAGGAGGTGGCTGCGGACCATGTCGTCCTTAGTGACCCAGAGGACTCCGGACCGAATGCCTCAGCAAACCTACGCTGCATGGCCTCCCTGATCCTGCAAAGCCTGCGTAAGGATCCTCGTATTCGTGGTATCAAGGAGAAGGACCAATACTGGCTGGCAACCCTCCTTGATCCACGTTACAAGGGTAAGGTTGCGGACCTTATCTTGCCATCGCAGAGGGAGCAGAGGATGAAACATCTTCGGGAGGCCTGGCAGAAAGGTCTGTGCAACGCGTTCCCAGAGACTGGGAGGTTACAAACTCCTGTTTCTGGACAACGTGTTGCTGAGGCTTCGGTCAGTCAAAGAAGGAGCGGTGGAGAAGGTGGCCGTCTGACCGATGCGTTCAGACAATTTTTTGGTCCGCAGCCCCAAGGTATGATCAGTTCCAGCAACCATCGCCAGCGTCTGTTTTACATGGTGCAGGAATACCTAGGGGCAAGATCAGACTTGGACACCTTTCCCACCGAAAATTCTCTGGGTTACTGGGTCTTGAGGATGGATCACTGGCCAGAGCTTGCACAGTATGCAATTGAGCTACTGGCCTGTCCTGCATCCAGCGTTCTTTCGGAACGCACATTCAGTGCTGCTGGAGGCGTGGTGACCGATCACAGGGTGCGTCTGTCCACTGACTCGGTCGATCGACTGACCTTCATAAAAATGAATGAGTCTTGGATCACCACCAGCTACCAAGCACCTGATGCTGATGTAACCGAATAATTTTTTTTGAAATCTCAGATCCCTTCAAAGACTGCCTATGCTGATGCTGAGTGACTATCCCTGAGTAATTATCCTCTTCCTCCTCAATCATCACGCTGATAGCTTGTAAGAACATTTTTGGTTCTGGGTGCCACCACCAGTGCCTAAGGCACAATTTTTCAGCCCCTGTTTAACATGGGCGTGTAATTACGATTTTTGATGTAATACTTTGCAGCAGGGCTCGTTCCTGCATTCCAACTAGAGTGTCTGTGAGGGGTTGCAGTGTTGTGGCACCAGCACCAGTGCCTAAGGCCCAATTTTTCAGCTCCTGTTCAACAGGGGCATGTAATTACAATTCTTGATCTAATATTTCACAGCAGAGCCCTGTGAGGGCTTACAGTGTTGTGGCCACAGCAACACCTAAGGCCCAAATTTCTGCTGAGTATATAGGGCAGGACCCTACTTTCAAACAACTAACTTACAAACGACTCCTACTTGCAAACGGAAGGAGACAACAGGAAGTGAAATCTACCCCTAGGAAGGGAAATTCTCTCCTGTAAGAGTTAATATGGGAAAAACATTTCTCCTTTCCACTGATGCTTTCCAATCCATTGGGACAAAAAGTGAGGTGAAATCTTCTGAAGAGGAGGAAAGACAGCAAAACAAATGTCACAGGGGTGATAACCCTTCCCTATGTTTTCCAAAAAGCTTAAAAAAGATTTTTTGGCTGGAGCTAAACACGTTAAAAATGTACCCGTTCAAAATTACAAAGAGATTCTACTTAACAACAAACCTACAGCCTGTATACTGCTGTTCAGAGTATATAGGGCCTGGTGGCCCCACACCTTTCCTTATTTTAATTTGGGTGCGGGGTTCCCCTTAATATCCATACAAGACCCAAAGGGCCTGGTAATGGACTGGGGGGTACCCATGCCGTTTGTCTCACTGATTTTCATCCATATTGCCAGGACCCGACATTACATTAAACCCGCAAGCAGTTTTAAATGAGATTTTTTCCTTTAAAAATGACATTTGGTGCAGGGACTGTTCTAAACACGGGAAACACGCGTCACTTTACAGGAATACTATAGACACCCCTCAGGTACGATATTTAAAGGAATATTTCACTTTTTTTTTTTTTACTTTAAGCATCATTAAAATCACTGCTCCCGAAAAAACGGCCGTTTTTAAAAGTTTTTTTTGCATTGATACATGTCCCCTGGGGTAGGACCCGGGTCCCCAAACCCTTTTTAGGACAATACCATGCAAATTAGCCTTTAAAATGAGCACTTTTGATTTCGAACGTTCGAGTCCCATAGACGTCAATGGGGTTCTAACGTTCGTGCGAACTTTCGGTCCGTTCGCAGGTTCTGGTGCGAACCGAACCGGGGGGTGTTCAGCTCATCCCTAATCCCCACCATGAAACATGCTGGTGGCAGCATCATGTTGTGGGGATGCTTTTCTTCAGCAGGGACAGGGAAGCTGATCAGGGTTCATGGGAAGATGGATTGAACCAAATACAGGGCAATCTTAGAAGAAAACCTGTTAGTCTGCAAAAGACTTGAGACTGGGGCGGAGGTTCACCTTCCAACAGGACAACGACCCTAAACATACAGCCAGAGCTACAATGGAATGGTTTAGATCAAAACATATTCATATGTTAGACTGGCCCATTCAAAGTCCAGACCTAAATCCAATTGAGAATCTGTGGCAAGACTTAAATTGCTGTTCAGACGCTCTCCATCCAATCTGGCAGAGCTTGAGCTATTTTACAAAGAATGGGCAAAAAGGTCACTCTAGATGTGCAAAGCTGGTAGAGACATCCCCAAAAAGACTTGCAGCTGTAATTGCAGTGAAAGGTGGTTCTACAAAGTATTGACTCAGGGGGACTGAATACAAATGAACACCACACTTTTCACATATTTATTTGTAAAAAAAAATTGGAAAACCATTTATTTTCCTTCCACTTCACAATTATGTGCCACTTTGTGTTGGTCTATCGCATAAAATCACAATAAAATACATTTACGTTTTTGGTTGTAACATGGCAAAATGTGGATCATTTCAAGGGGTATGAATACTTTTTCAAGGCACTGTACTAGAGGACCCGGTCCCTGCATCAGTGATACTAGTTGCAGTTTACATATTTCTTGAGTACATAACTGGATCAAATGGTTTTATTTACAGTTACTGTTCAGCTCCAAAAGAATGTAAAGACAACACAGCCACCATCCAGGAAGATATTAACCGCTTGCCAACCGCCTCACGCAGATATACTGAGGCAGAAGGGCTCGTACAGGCAAAATCACGTACCTGTACGTTGCCCTTTAAGAGGCGGCCAGCGAGCGTGCCCGCGGCAAGCTCCGTGAGTCGGGTCGCGGGTCCCACGGACTCGATCGCCGCGGGGATACCCGCGATCGCCTCACAGGGAGATGCTGATGTAAACGGCATCTCCCCGTTCTGCCTAGTTAGTGTCACTCGATCTCTGCTCCCTATTATCGGAGCAGAGATCAGTGACATCGCACACACAGCCCATCCCCCTGACAGTTATAAAACAGTCCCTAGTACGGATTTAACCCCTCCCCGCCCCCTAGTGGTGCCAGTGTCATTTACACAGGAATCAGTGCATTTTTATAGCACTGATTGCTGTATAAATGACAATGGTCCCAAAAATGTGTCAAATGTCCGATGTGTCCGCCATAATGTCGCAGTCACGATAACAATCGCTGATCGCCGCCATTTAAAAAAAAAAAATTATTAATAAAAATGCCATAAAACTATCCCCTATTTTGTAAACGCTATAACTTTTGCGCAAACCGATCAATAATCGCTTATTGCGATTTTTACCAAAAATATGTAGAATACGTATCGGCCTAAACTGAGGAAAAAATTTTTTTTTATATATTTTTGGGGGATATTTGTTATAGCAAAAAGTAAAAAATAATGCATTTTTTTCAAAATTGTCGCTCTATTTTTGTTTATAGCGCAAAAAATAAAAACTGCAGAGGTGATCAAATACCACCAAAAGAAAGCTCTATTTGTGGGAAAAAAAGGACGTCAATTTTGTTTGGGAGCCACGTCGCACGACCGCACAATTGTCAGTTAAAGCGACGCAGTGCCGAATCGCAAAAAGTGCTCTGGTCAGGAAGGGGGTAAATTCTTCCGGGGCTGAAGTGGTTAAGGGGGATTAACATGAATTGGCTGATGGAGGAAATAAAAAGATATGCAGAGTTCTATAACAATTATTTAATGTTTTTATGTCGCAAATATACAATAGCGTTGCATGACAGTTAGGGCTGAAACAACTAATCGATTAATCGACAACTAATCGATTATTAAATTAATCGATTACTATTTTCATAATCGAATAATCGGCCAGTAACATAACAGGGTTAAAAAAACTAAAATGAGCCCTTTATAATACAAAAAGAGCAAATAATCACTACTGTAACTATGCTTTTTTCAGCCGCTGCATATTTGGAAATGGTCAGGGACTTTTTTTTAACACAAAACGGTGCTTTTTAGGTTCAATATACTTCAATGGAGAAGCTGCAGAAAAGCATGTAATGCGTTTTTGCAGCAATTTGTGTTTTTTAATCTGCCCAACAACAAATTGTCCAAAAAAAATGCAGAATCACGTGCGCAAAAAAATCAAAATGCACAGCAAAAAGCACTGCAGAAAACACATCAAAAGCAAATTGCATAGGTGTGCACCGAGCCTTATGCTGGCCACATGGATCAATTTTCAGACGGGAATATTCATATGAAAAATCTTTATTCTGTTTTTAAAATGAATGTCATTTCTGAACGAAAACCACATACAATGTCTGAAAATTCCTTTGACCAAGAAGTTTTCTATTTCCAAATTTTCCCATCACTGTGGTTGAAAATGAAGATCGATTTGACCCCACTAACGATTAGGAAATCGACCGAACGTTCTTAAAATGACATTTTTTTTGAAGGAAGACATTGTTTTTGTTTTTTAAATTAAAAAAAAATTGATCTGAGTCTGATATTTACCAGATTCACCCTTTAATATACTGTTAGTATATACAGTATATATCCTCTATCTCTCCTCTAATAGTATATACAGTATATCTCTTCTGTCTGTTATTCTCAGAGTGGATTAGATATTTTGCTCCCTAACCATATAGTTGGTTATTTATATCTACCACTGCATAGAGATATTTAAGAATAAATTGCCTTTTTTTTAAACTTTACATATTAACTAAATTATACACCACACTTTTTTTTTTTAAGGTTATTAACCGATTAATCAAAATAATAATCGGCCAACTAATTGATTATGAAAATAATCGTTAGTTGCAGCCCTAATGAGTTTGTTAATTTGTTGCATGATGGTGATGTTCCGTCCATCCAGACTTTGAGAGCACATGTCGCATAACATGTAAAAATCAATGTTTCCCTATGAGAACCGTCTTAACTGCTCCGACTCGTGTCGGTCCGACTTTAAAAAAGGTTCATCCACTACTTTGGTCCGACTTCTGTCCGATTTCAGCCCATAGAATTGAATGGAAGTCGCATCCAAGTTTGATCCTCCTCTTAATTGATGTGATTTGGATCCGACATTACAGGAAGATTGGGCGGCACACTGGTGTAGTGGATAGCACTTTCACCTAGCAGTAAGAAGGGTCACTGGTTAGAATCCCAGCCACGACACCACCTGCCTGGAGTTTGCATGTTCTCCCTGTGCCTGCGTGGGTTTCCTTCGGGTGCTCTGGTTTCCTCCCACACTCCAAAGACATGCTGATAGGTTAATTGGATCCTGTCTAAATTGTCCCTAGTATGTATGAATGTGAGTTAGGGACCTTAGATTGTAAGCTCCTTGAGGGTAGGGACTGATGTGTATACATTGCTCCTTGAGGGTAGGGACTGATGTGTATACATTGTAAACAATTGTATAATTGTTTACAATGTATATGTAAAGCGCTGCGTAAATTGACGGCACTATATAAGTACCTGAAATAAATAAAATAAAGATTACATGGGCATTCCCTAAAGTTAATTCAAAGTCGTGCCGAAGTCGCCTGGCAAGGTTGTGGCAGTGTAAACTGAGCCCTCGTTTACACTGAAGGCAGGTTTGAAATCGCAGGATTTGAAACCCACATTTCAGTGCAAGTTCGGAGGACGATTTGAAAGACACCTGTGCGGGTTCATGCACAGACATCTATTGAAATCACCCCCCAAAGTTGCCAAAAGTAGTGCAGTAATTTTGGAAACCGGTGCGGTCAACGACACACTGACTGGGACAGTGCCTTTGTCGGCAGTAGGCTGCAATTTGACATGTCATAGCTCCCATGTGAACAGGGGGGCTCTGAAACATCTTCACTTAGGACATTGGCACAAGTGCTGTTGCACATTTATCGGACAATAATAGAAACTATTGCATATGGCTTTTAGAGTGACTTGGGGCAGCTGGCACAACAACGCATAGAACTTGTTTGATTCGCGCATGGGAAAATGCATCAATATTCACACACAAAAAAATTACTTATTTACCTTGTTAAGAGCGCACCTCACTAATTTATTTGTATAAGGAATCCAGTTATGTATGACAACTCCTGCAAAAGGAACATAATTTTGCTATGGCAGAGGTAGGCAAATCTGGCACTCCAGCTTTTGTAGAACTACAAGTGTCATAAGGCATTGCAAGACTCTTGATGGCCACAGGCAAGTCTCCCAGAGGCATGATTGGATTTGTAATTTCACCATAGCTGGGGACAGTAAGGCCTCATGTACAATGCTGATGGTAAACGGACGTTTAGGAGCAGTTGGGCATTTTTTCTTCCCGCTGCCCCTGAACTCTCCTGTTATCTTATCAGTACATGTACACAGGGTCATTTATAGTATTTTCTAGGCAGTTAAGTTTAGAAGCATTTTTTGGAAAGCAAAAAAACGTCAGTATGGCTGTTCAGAGGCATTTGAAACGCCAAACGCTTGTAAACGTGGTAACTCGCATTTAGCTGCGTTTCATTTACAGGCGTTTTTAATGGAGATACATTTTTGACTATTTGCAATCCAAAAAATGCTTCCAAACGTGGTATGTAAACGTGGCACAACCGACGTTTTTAAACGTTGGTTACTATCTGTCAAGTTGACCCCTTCTCGCAGAACGTACGCACATATGTAACCCTTTCGAGGGTTATACTGGGATGATGCCCGCAGCTGCAGGCATCATCCCGGTAACGTTTTTTAGAGCGGGCGATCGGCTTTCCAGGGCTAGCAGATGCGGCTAAAAGCCGCTCGATTGTTACCCCCCCCTTCTGCCTCTCTGACCGGGCCTCCCGTCCCACCGAGAGCCCCGATCTGCGATCCGGCACTTCCGGCGTCTAGCCACAGACTGAAACGAAGCCATAAACCGCTTTATTCCAGTCTCCTGAATGTAAACACGGAAGCAACGTCACAATGGCACTTCCGGTTTCCTCGGCTGCCAATGGCGCCGGATTTTTAAAAAATATACAGTATTCAGAATCGCCGTTTTTGGCGATCTAAATACTTTAAGTGCAAAGGAGGGATTTGGAGGTCTTTCCATAAAGAGTACCTGTCGCTACCTTTTTACATTCATGTTTACATTCCTTGTGACAGCAATAAAAGTGATCAAATTTAAAAAAAAAAAAAAAACACAATTTAATAATATAAAAATAAATAAGAAAAAAAAAATCATTTTTTTAAAGCGCCCCTGTCCCTGCGAGCAGCAAAAGAAAACGCATACGGAAATCGCACCCGCATATGTAAATGGTGTTCAAATCACACGTGTGAGGTATCGCTGCGATCATCAGAGTGAGAGCAATAATTCTAGCACTAGACCTCCTCTGTAACTCTAACCTGGTAACTGTAAAAAAAATTTTAAAGCGTTGCCTATGGAGATATTTAGGTACCGTAGTTTGTCGCCATTCCACAAGTGCGTGCAATTCTAAAGCGTGACGTGTTTGGTATTTATTTACTCGGCGTAACATCATCTTTCACATTATACAAAAAATTGGGCTAACTTTACTGTTTTGTTTTTTTAAAAGTCATGAAAGTGTCCCTTTTCCCCAAAAAGTTGCGTTTAAAACACCGCTGCACATATACCGTGTGACATAAAATATTGCAACAATCGCCATTTTATTCTCTAAATTCTCTGCTAAAAAAAAGTGTGTATGTATGTGTGTGTATATGTGTGTATGTATGTATATATATATATATATATATATATATATATATATATATATATATATATATTTTATTTAATATTAGTGTTTGGGGGTTCCAAGTAATTTTCTGCCGAAAAATACGGATTTTAACTTGTAAACACCAAATGTCAGAAATAGGCTTAGGCATGAAAGGGTTAAATCGTTGAGAAGAGGTTAGAAAAGCTCCCGTGTACACGAAGTCTTAACATCACTAGAGAATCTATGTGAAAATGCTTTTTGCCTGGCGCTGCCTGACCTTGATATTTTCCTGCACCTAATCTGCATAACTGTTCAATGAAAGTGACAGCCAGGCATCTTCTAGCACTTTCAAAGGGAGAGTCTAGGAATGACAGCCTGCTTTTCCCAGTATGGTCATTTATATTGTGCCCTGGCTCTTTAAGCAGCCACTGGGAATCCTCAGATTGCCTCACCTTGTCCAAACAGGTTGCAGGTCAGATCAGGCCCCGCCCCTTTCCTGTAACTGATCATGTTAACCCTTGTCCCTCCCTACTGAAGTCTGCTTACTCGCCTACCTGTGTTTGCATTTCCTGATCATGTGACACATCAGCAAGTTTCTGCATGATATACAATGGCGAGGAAAAAAGGTAAGCTCTAAAAGAAGTTAAATGGTCCCCCTGAATTCCTTCCTCACCCCTTCCTGTCCCCTTAACCTTCCTCCTGTTCCTTAACCCCTTTCCTGCGCTAAAGTCACATCTCCTGTCTGTGACCCTGTGACTTGTCACTCTCCGCGCAGCACATTGACCAGAAAATGAAAGTTCACAAAGTCATCTGCATGGCATGTTTGAGTCAAAGTGAAACCACTGTATTTTTTTCTTTTCTTTTTTTGGATACAAAAAATGTGACTGTCTTTGGAGAAATCAGATCTGCGATCAGGGACTGAAATACAGAAGTTGGTCTGATTTTTTTTTTTTTTTTTTTTTTCAAAAAGCTGCAAATAGTTTAATTTTGGATCGCAGCTCACCTTGTCTCAGAGAAATATTGCTCTGCATTTTATTCTTGTGATAAGTTTTATAAGGGCTGTCATTGGTGTGCGCAGCCGATTGCATTAGGATGTACACCCCAGAGCACAGACACACATGTGTATATCAGCAGAGCAAAGATCCATGTCAGTTTGTATCTTTATTATTTTTTACAATTTTATTTTTTTTATAGCATTACAATTTTTTTTTAAATGTCTTTAAGAGCCCTGTGGGGGGAGGGGGCTTTGATGAAATATCAAGGGTCTTAAAAGAGAGAAAGGGACTGAGGACAGCGCTTCCCCAGGCCCTTTCTTTGTAGCCTCACTGGACAGTGAACAAATGGGAAGTGTTCTTTGCTGAGCAGCTTCCTGTTCAATCACCAACTGAAGCATAGTAAACATAGTTTACTATGCTTCAGTTAAGAAAAAACACAGGAGCGATCGGTACAGATCACTCACTGTATTCATTCATCCTGAAACATCCCCCGCAGCAGCCAGCAGGAGAGGAGGGAAGCTGGCAGCACTGCAGAGGAAAGACAGACGTCTGGAAGCAGGGGGATTTGGCACTGCACAGGGTAATTGGGGTGTGCCCAGGCACATCATGTGCGCACACCTATGAGGGCTGTATACATTCGCTGCTGGAATATGAGCAGGGCAAATATTTGCCAAAGAAATACAGAGCCTCTATCTCTATTATCTTTATCTAAAAAAAAATAAAATATATGTGAACTTCTTGGAATTAGTGGTTGTAAAGGCTGAAGGTTTTTTTTTTTATTTACCTTTTTAATGAATTCTCTGCACTAAAGCGGAGTTCCAACTAAAAAAAAAAAAAAAAAAAAAGTCAGCAGCTACAAATACTACAGCTGCTGATTTTTAATAATCGGACACTTGCCTGTCCCAGGGTCCAGCGATGCGGGGGAACAAAGCCCCACTCGTCTCCCCCTCCTCTCTGCGGCACAGGCATTGTCACTTTATTTGCGCCCGAAGCCTGTGTGGCTTCACAGCTGGGCACGCACTGCGCATGCGCGAGCCACGCTGTGACTGGCCGGGGCACCGTGGCGCCAGAAGTTCACCTCTCCCCCTCCCTCTCGGCAATCATCTGGGACGTGTCACAGGTCCCAGATGATTGCCGAGAGGGAGGGGGGAGAGTTGAACTTTCGGCGCCGGGAGGAAGTGGGAGCTGAAACCCTCTAAAAAGAGGGTTTCTGCTCCCCCCCCCCCCCCAAAAAAAAAATGAAATGCCAAATGTGGCATGTCAGGGGGTCACCTTCCCTTAAAGCGGAAGTTCCATTTTTGTGGGGGAACTCCGCTTTAACCACTTGCTTACTGGGCACTTAAACCCCCCTCCTGCCCAGACCAATTTTCAGCTTTCAGCACTGTCGCACTTTGAATGACAATTGCGCGGTCATAAAACACTGTACCCAAATGAAATTTTTATCATTTTTTTTCCCCCACAAATAGAGCTTTCTATTGGTGGTATTTAATCACAGCTGGGATTTTTATTTTTTGCTAAACAAACAAAAAAAGATGGAAAATTTTGAAAAAAAAAATCATGTTTCATAGTTTGTTATAAAATTTTGCAAACAGGTAATTTTTCTCCTTCATTGATATGCGCTGATGAGGCGGCACTGGTGGGCACAGTTAAGGCGGCACAGATGGGCCCTGATGGGGGTGGCGCTGGTGGGCACTGTTAGGCGGCACTGCTGCCTATTGCTAGGTGGCACTGGTAGAGGGCACAGGTGGGCACTGAGGATCTGGTGGCGCTCGCCGTGATTGGGACTGATGTCCCTTTCACGGCCGCCGGTGATCGTCGTTTTTTTTCGTCCTCACGCTGTCAGCGCGAGGAGAAAAAATAGCCGATTACCAGCTCTGTTGATGTCACATGATCAGCTGTCATTGACTGACAGCTGATCATGTGGTAAGGGGTCGGGATCGACCCCTTGCTCCGATCTGTGATCAGGTGAGTCTCATAGACGGGGCGCGCAGGCCGCTCGTGCACGGGACGACGTCAATGGATGTTGTCCCGGCAAAGCAGGTCCGTGCTGTAGCTGTCATTCAGCTATAGCGCAGATCTCTAGTGGTTAAGGTAAAAAAAAAAATCTTCTATTGTGAGCTTAGAAGAGGCAGGGGCGAGTCCTGCTGTCTGTGTCAATGGATGCAGGAGCAGGGCTCTGGAGCACGCCCGCACAAGTGCCCCCGTGATGAGCGACTCTCCGTGGGGGCACTCGATACGAAGAAGGAGCCAAGAGCTCGATCAGAGTAAATTGAATCCTTGGAAGCCTCAGTATGACAGCCAGTATATTAGCATTTTGAGGGGAGGTCAGTAATCGCAGCTTAACCACTTGCCGAAAAGCGCACGACTATGTACGATGGCAGTGGCACGGCTGCGCAAATGGGCGTACCTGTACATCCCTTTAAATTGCGGGCTAGTGGGTGCGTGCTGTGTGAGCGTACCTGAGGGTCCTGCGGACTCTGTCTGCTGGTGGCCCGTGATCGTGACACAGAGAGGCAGAACTGAGAGATGTAAACAAGGCATTTCCCTGTTCTGCCTAGCAACATGATGGGGATCTACTGCTACCAGTGATGAGAGCAGTGATATCTGTCATGTTCTAGTGACCCCATCCCCCCTACAGTTAGAACACAGTGAGGGAACGCAGTTAATCCCTCGATCGCCCCCTAGTATTTAACCCCTTCCCTGCCAGTGTCATTTACACAGTAAGTGCATTTTTATAGCACTGATTGCTGTATAAATGTCACTGGTCCCAAAATAGTGTCAAAAGTGTCCGATGCAATGTCGCAGTCACGATAAAAATCGCAGAACGCCGCCATTACTAATAAAAAAAAAAATATAATAAAAATGCCATAAATCTATGCCCTATTTTGTAGACGTGATAATTTTTGCGCAAACCAATCAATGTACGCTTAGAACAATACATATCGGCCTAAACTGAAGAAGAAATTTGTTTAATTATTTTGGGGATATTTATTATGGCAAAAAGTACAAATTATTGCTTTTTTTTTTTTTTTTTTTTATGGCACAAAAAATAAAAACCGCAGAGGTAATAAAGCTCACCACACACGTTACACTTTGATTGTATAATGTATTTCAGATCCACCAAGTACTGTATATAGTGCAAGGGCCTGGTTATTCAGTTGCAAATTGGTTGGATAGTTTAAGCAGATCTTTCTATTAAATAGTTTTGGTGGATCTAAAGTTGACTTCACAGATTGTATGGTCAGGTTGCAGTGTGTGTGTGTGTGTGTGTGGCAAGCCTAAGATAATATGTCAAGGGCCTGAAAGAGGCAGAAGCACCTTCCTTGGGCATAATAATGTGGGAGCCTTTCCTGCTTTTGTATCACTTGCACTGTGCAAAACGAGTTATCAAACTGATCACTCAGTCCTGCTGATTAAAAGCAAAGTATGGGCAAAGCTCTTTTGGTTTTACTTCTTTTCTGGGTCACAGGAGTACACATAGTTCCTCACTCATCTTTTCGTGTGACAACGCTGAAGAAATGACACTTTTCTACAATGTAAAGTATTGAGTGTACAGCTTGTATAACAGTGTAAATTTGCTGTCACCACAAAATAACTCAACACACAGCCATTAATGTCTAAACCGCTGGCAACAAAAGTGAGTACACCCCTAAGTGGAAATGTCCAAATTGGGCCCAATTAGCCATTTTCTCTCCCTGGTGTCATGTGACTCGTTAGTATTACAAGGTCTCAGGTGTGAATGGGGAGCGAGTGTGGTAAATTTGGGGTTATCACTCTCAATCTCCCATACTGGTCACTGGAAGTTCAACAGTCTTTGGAAGCACTGCCTTCCACCTATAAAATTGACATAACTGTGCAGCAAATAACATAAATGACATTTGGAGAAACATATATTATTTTTTTTTTTTTAAGTTGCGTTTTAATCCCTGCTGCTATGTGGTACCTTCTAATCTCCCCCTTCCTCATCGCGGCTCCTGACGTCACTTCCCTCGGCTCCTCTGCTCTCTACTGCTCCCCAGAGGTGTGTGCCATCATTTCCCAGGAGTCAGTGGGCAGCTATGAGGGCTTCGTTGCCATCACAATGGGGCGGCCACTTCTGACTCCCGTTGTGATGGCAGCCTGTATACTCTACAGCGCCGCTATGTGATATTACTGCGCATGCGCGAGAACGGGCGGTGCATGCTGGGAATACAGCAGCACCGTATCCCAGAAGAATATGCTTGTGGGCTTCACGTGCCCACAAGCAATATGGGAACTGCCAGGACAGGATAATATAAGTTATAGTTTTATCTTGTAGCGAACATCGAGCGGTGACATTTTCAAAACACGTGAGTGGTATAGGTCTATGTTCTGATCCTAAGATGTGCATAAAAAAATTCTAACATGTCGTTGGAACTCCGCTTTAAGGAAGTGCTGGAAAATAATGGTGGCCACACAAAATATTGAAACTTTGGGCCCAATGTGGACATTTTCACTTGGGGGTGTACTCACTTTTGTTGCCAGCGGCATATCCAGAGGTTGTCTTTGGGAAATAGACATAAGTGCTGCCAGCATTGCTGCAGAGGTTGAAGGGGTGGGTGGGATCAGCCTGTCAGTGCTCAGACCATACGCCACACACTGCATCAAATTGGTCTGCATGGCTGTCGTCCCAGAAGGAAGCCTCTTCTAAAGATGATGCACAAGAAAGCCCGCAAACAGTTTTCTGAAGACAAGCAGACTAAGGACATGGATTACTGGAACCATGTCCTGTGGTCTGATGAGACCAAGATAAATGTATTTGGTTCAGATGGTGTCAAGCTTGTGTGGCGGCAACCAGGTGAGGAGTACAAAGACAAGTGTGTCTTGCCTACAGTCAAGCATGGTGGTGGGAGTGTCATGGTCTGGGGCTGCATGACTGGGCCGCAGGGCAGTATTCCAACATAACGACCCCAAACACACCTCCAAGACGACCACTGCCTTGCTAAAGAAGCTGAGGGTAAAGGTGATGAACTGGTCAAGCATGTCTCCAGACCTAAACCCTATTGAGCATCTGTGGGGCATCCTCAAACAGAAGGTGGAGGAGTGCGAGGTCTCTAACATCCACCAGCTCTGTGATGTCATCATGGAGGAGTGGAAGAGGACTCCAGTGGCAACCTGTGAAGCTCTGGTGAACTCCATGCCCAAGAGGGTTAAGGCAGTGCTGGAAAATAATCGTGGCCACACAAAATATTGACACTTTGGGCCCAATTTGGACATTTTCACTTAGGGGTGTACTCACTTTTGTTGCCAGCGGTTTAGACATTAATGGCTGTGTGTTGAGTTATTTTGAGGGGACAGCAAATTTACACTGTTATACAAGCTGTACACTCACTACTTTACATTGTAGCAAAGTGTCATTTCTTCAGTGTTGTCACATGAAAAGATATAATAATAAAATATTTACAAAACTGAGGGGTGTACGTACTTTTGTGGGATCTCTCCTCTCTTATCCTCGTTTTGTATGCTTGGTGTTAAAAAATGCCCTCCAGGAAGAGGAAGGGAAGTTAGCTTATAGTAAGTAACATCAGAACCAAGTATCATTATAATACTCGTAAATATCTCTGCTTTAGAAGAGGGCAGAATGAACTTGAATAGCTATATAAGCAAAGAAAATTAGCATGTGCTTTTTTTTATTTTTTTTTTTTTAATTATATTTTACATGCTTCTGTCATTCCAGATACCCCATCAAAGGAAAATCCATATGAAGACATTGAGACGGACAGTCGGAGCATAGGAAAGAAGTGTGTTCCGGGACCCGTGGCCCCTGTTCCTGGAACGCTGAGCAAGGTAAACACAGTGGCTTGTAGCTCTAGCCTTTCTCAAACTGGTGACCTAATGTTGCAGCAAACTCATGCCTGCTTTGGGTATGAAATAGCTGTTAATGTCCAATACACTCTCTCTGTCATCAGGCACAGAAGCCGCCTTTCTTCAGGCAAAACTCGGAGCGGCGCAGCTTCAAACTGTTGGACATAAGGAAGCTGGGGAGGGATGGTGGGGCTTCTCCCAGTAAACTCAGCCCTCCGTCATCTCCAAGCAGCCCAGATGACAATTTCTTCAGTTCTGGAGACCAACAGAATGGGAGACGGAGGAGAAAAATCCCGAAGGTAATCCTTGGAATCAGAATTCTCTTACACAGAATTGTATTGATGATTTTTTTTTTTTTTGTGTGTGTGTGTAACCCTGCTTCTTTTATATAGTTGGTGATGCGAATTAATTCCATTTACGAGGTACGGCGGGGAAAAAAAAAAGTGAAGAGGTTGACGCAGTCTACAGACAATAACTCTGGGAGAGGTAATTCAATCACGGATTTATTTTACAAAAAGTGTTTTTTTAGCTTTGGATGGAGGGGGAAAGGATCAGAATTTCTGTCATTGATCAAATACTGGATAGGTAATGGGTGTTTGTAAAATTGCCAACACATTTCAGAGTTCAAAGATGCCCCCTTCATCAGGGCTGCAATTGATACAAAATGTATTCAGATAAAAATATACAACACTTCTGAATTTTTTTTTTTTAACTTTAATACTTCAGTGGAGCACTCCAGTTATTATCACCAGATTTCAAATCCTGTCTGTGCCCCCCTGAGATTTCTTTACTCTACCCTACTCCACAATGGGTATATTTATAACAGTGAGGAAAATATTTGATCTCCTGCAGATTTTGTAAATTTGCCCAATTTCAAAGAAATGAACAGCCTTTAATTTTTATCATTATGTACAGTGCCTTGAAAAAGTATTCATACTCTTTTTGAAATTTGAAAATCCTGTAATGTTACAACCAAAACGTAAATGTATGTTATGTGATGGACTAACACAGAGGCACATAAACGTGAAGTGGAAGGAAAATGATATATGGTTTTCAAAAGTTTCTACAATTAAATATCTGGAAAGTGTGGCATGCATTTGTATTCAGCCCCCCCCCAGATTGGATGGAGAGTGTCTGTGAACAGCAATTTTCAAGTCTTGCCACAGATTCTCAATTGGATTTAGGTCTGGACTTTAACTGGGCCATTCTAACACATGAATATGCTTTGATCTAAACCAGGGGTCATCAAACTACGGCCCTCCAGCTGTTGCGGAACTACACATCCCATGAGGCATTGTCAAACTGTGAGATTCACAGACATGGCGAGGCATGATGGGAATTGTAGTTGCAGAACAGCTGGAGGGCCATAGTTTGATGACCCCTGATCTAAACCATTGTATTGTAGCTCTGGCTGTATGTTTAGGATGGTTGTTCTGCTGGAAGGCGAACCTCTGCCCCAGGCTCAAGTCTTTTGCAGACTCTAACAGGTTTTCTTCTAAAATTTACCTGTATTTGGCTCCATCTACCTTCCCATCAACTCTGACCAGCTTTTCTTTTCTTTCTTTTCTTTCTTTTCTTTCTTTTCTTTCTTTTCTTTCTTTTCTTTCTTTTCTTTCTTTTCTTTCTTTTCTTTCTTTTCTTTCTTTTCTTTTTCTGTGGGTGATGTGCTGATTGAGAAGATAAATGTACAGTTGTTAGGTGGTGGCCATATAGGCTTCTCTGAAGAGATGAGTTTTCAAGGATCGTCTGAAAGTGGATAAAGTAGTAGAAAATCTGACGGATTGGGGTAGAGCATTCCAGAGGATGGGAGAGGCTCTGGAGAAGTCCTGAAGGCGAGCATGGGATGAGGTGACAAGGAAGTTTGAGAGCAGGATGGCTTGGGAAGAGCGAAGAGAACGATTAGGTTGGTATTTTGAGACTAGGTTAGAGATGTAGCAGGTTGTGGATGGCTTTGTAAGTTAGTATCTTGAATTTAATTTGGTGACTGAGTGGCAGCCAATGGAGGGATTGGCAGAGGGGTATAGCAGACGCTGAGTGGTTTGTGAGGTGGATGAGCCTGGCAGCAGCATTCATGGACTGAAGTGGGGATAGCCTATTTAGAGGTAAGCCAATGAGGAGGGAGTTGCAGTAGTCGAGGTGGGAGATGACTAGGGAGTGGATTAGAAGCTTTGTGGTGACATTGGTTAGGAAGGGGCGTATCTTGGAGATGTTGCGGAGATTGAGGCAGCAAATTTTGGATAGTGATAGAATGTGGGGTTGAAAGGTTAGTTCAGAGTCCAGGATTTACACCTAGGACCTTGGCGTGGGGAGATGGGTTGATAGTTGAGCAGTTGATATTGACAGAAATCAGGGGAAGTGGCACCTGAGGGAGGAAATATCATGAGCTCGGTTTTGGATAGGTTGAGTTTGAGGAAGTGATGTGACATCCAGGCTGATATGTCTGCTAGTAAGTTAGTAATGCGTGAGGAGACAGATGGAGAGATAGATTTGGGTGTCATCAGCGTAGAGATATTTAAAGCCGTGGAAGGCAATCAACTGACCCGGGAAGGTGGTGTAGATTGAGAAAAGGAAAGGTCCAAGAACAGAACCTTGGGACCCCAACGGAGAAAGGAAGAGGAGAAGAGGAAGTAGAGTTGGTTGTAAGTGACACTGAAGGAGCGGTGGGATAGGTAGGATGAGAACCAGCGAAGAGTACAGTCATGGAGACCAAAGGAGTGGAGTTTATTGAGGAGGAGGGGGTGGTCCACTGTGTCAAAGGCAGCAGAGAGAGAAGTAGTACAGAATAGTGTCCACTGGTTTTAGCCGTTGTTGGGTCATTTGAGAGTTTAAGGAGAGCAGTTTCCATGGAGTGAGGGCGAAATCCGGACTGAAGGGGATCAAGAAGTTTATTCATGGTCAGATGGTCGCTTAGTCGGTTGTAGACCAGTCTTTCAAGAAGTTTGGAGGAGAAGGTGAGTAAGGAGATGGGCCGTAGGTTGTTGAGATTGGTGGGGTCCAGTGAGGGCTTTTTAAGTATGGGGGTGACTAGCGCATGTTTTAGAGAGTGTGGGAAGATGCCACAAGATAGGGAGAGGTTGAAAATGGGAGTTAGAGAGTGTAGAATCGCGTCAGCGGGTGAGCGTAGCATTTGCAAGGGAGCAGGATCCAGGGGGAAGGTGGTTAGATGAGTGTTAGATAAAAGTTTAGCAACCTCAGTAATAGTAGCAGGGTTGAATGAGGGAAGTAATGATTGTATCTGTGGACATGGGGTGTTGCATGGGGGAGGTTTTTGCACATTGGCGATCTCCTCATGAATTGTATCAATCTTAGTTTTGAAGTGATTGCCGATCTCCTGGGCAGTGAGTGAGTTGCAGGGTGGAGGACAGAGTAGAGTGTTGAAGGTAGAGAAGAGTTGACGTGGACTAGATGAGAAGGTGTTAATGAGTGTGATAAAGTAGGTCTGTTTGGTAGTACGAAGGCAGGAAGAGTATTTTAGGAGGGCAGATTTATATTGTGTGAAGTCTTCCTGGATCTTAGTCTTATGCCACAGGCGCTCAAGAGCACGGCTACGTTTTCTGAGACTTCTGGTGTCATCTGTTTGCCAGGGTTGTAGCAGTCGGGGCCTAATTCTGCGTGTAGTGAGGGGGGCAAGCTTGTCTAGGGAGGAAGACGGTGAGCTGTTGTAGATGAAAGTGGCTAGGTTGGGGCAGGACAGAGATGAGATTTTGTCATAGAGGTGATCAGTAGCAGAGTAGAGAAGAGAAGGGTTGAGGTGGCGAAGGTTTCTACGTGTAACTGTTAGGCGGTTGGAGGGAGAGGAGGTGGAAGGCTGGGAGAGAGCAAAACTAATAAGGTGGTGATCAGAGAGTGGGAGAAGATTGTTGGAAAGGTTGCACGGAGTGCACAGATAGAAGACAAGATCAAGGGTGTTGCCGTTGGAGTGAGTAGGAGCCTGTATCCATTGCTTCAGGTCAATCGATGAGGTTAGACTGAGAAGTTTAGAAGTAATAGTAGTGTTAACAGGGATGTAGAAGTCACCGAGAATAATTGTGGGGATTTCAGAAGAGAGAAAGTAGGGTAGCCAGGCAGAGAAGTCATCAAGGAAGGCTGATACTGGTCCAGGAGGCCGGTAGATGACAGCAATTCTTAGAGAAATGGGAGAGAATAGACGAATGCAATGTGCCTCTAAAGAGGAGAGTGTCAGAGAGGGAGGTGGGTGAAGTACCTGATAGGTGCTGCATGGGGCTAGAAGGGTTCCCACTCCACCTCCCTTCCGTCCACTTGGTCTGGGGGAGTGAGTCCAGAGAAGGCCCCCATGGGAGAGGGAAGCAGGAGAAGTAGTATCTGATTCATGAAGCCAGGTTTCAGTAATGGCAAGTAGGTTAAAGGAATTTGTGATAAAGAGGTTGTGAAGGGCGGTGAGTTTGTTAGACAGAGCATGCATTCCAAAGGTACAGGAAAAGGGGGGGGGGGGGGCTGGTTTTGGAAAGAGGAATAGAGACCAAGTTCTGTGGGTTGCGGCTCCTGCCAGAGGGTGTAGGGGGATGGGAGCGTTGGTCAAAGACAGATGATGATGGCCCAGGGTTTGGGGATATGTCACCAGAGGTTAGGAGAAGCAGGAGGGTGAGGGAGGTAATGTGGGAATGTGATTTATGTGAAGGGGCATGTCTCGGAGTACTGGAGGTTTTATAAGTATATTGATGTAGAATGAGCAAGAGTTGGTAGGAGCAGTAGTAGGGAGAGGACAGAAGGCAGGGTGATATGTATAAGCAGGTGGATGGAGGGGGGGGGTGAAGGTAAGAGTTCGAGGAGAGAGGACACAAGTGTCGGAAGCAGTGGTAGAGAGCGCATGTTACAGAGTGAAAGGAGAGCTTAATAGAGAGACAGGGTCACCTGCAGTCTTAGGTGCTTTCCAGTGCAGTTTGCTTCATGCAATCGCTGAAGTGCAGAGATTGAATTGCATATCACTTGTAGGAAGAATCACTTCGCGATAGAAGCCTTAAGGATAGAAGCCCCTGCAATGTGCTCCCCCAGCAATGTGCTGACACCTTAAGGATGCTCAAATTTATACTGTTATGAGGGTGGGGTGGAAGTTCGTTAATCATGAGTGAATATAAGAATGCCTAACATTTAAAGTGGACCTTTTGCTTCTAAAGTCAGAATAGCAAGAGGCCAGAGGCCAAGATAAGATCAACACATAAAACTTAGGTAAGATAGTCCAGAGCAACAAAAAACATCATGGTTATGCACACATGGCAACAGATAGAGAAGGCCACATACCAAAGACACACACACACACACAGCAAGCAGATCCCAATTTCATTTAACGGTGGAAGATGTGGTTGAGCTGACACATACCTGTAAAGAGACAGAGAAGGAATGTTCAGGTGAGGCAGAACTTGAAGCAGAGATTGAAGTGCATATCACTTGTAGAAAGAATCACTTAGAGACAGAAGCCTTAAGGATAGAAGCCCCTGCAATGAAGAAAAGCATCCCCACAACATGATCCTGCCGCCACCATGTTTCACAGTGGGGATGGTGTGTTCAGGGTGATGTGCAGTGTTAGTTTTCTGCCACACATAGCATTTTGCTTCTAGGTCATAAAGTTAAACTTTGGTCTCATCTGACCAGAGCACCTTCTTCTGCTGTGTCCCCCACATGGCTTCTCGCAAACTGCAAACGGGACTTCTTATGGCTTTCTTTCACAATTGCTTTCTTCTAGCCACTCTTCCATAAAGGCCAGATTTGTGGAGTGCACGACTAATAGTTGTCCTGTGGACAGATTCCCCCACCTGAGCTGTCGATCTCTGCAGCTCCTCCAGAGTTACCATGGGCCTCTTGGCTGCTTCTCTGATTAATGCTCTCCTTGCCCGGCCTGTCAGTTTAGGTGGACGGCCATGTCTTGGTAGGTTTGCAGTTGTGCCATACTCTATCCATTTTCAAATAATGTTTTGAACAGTGCTCTGTGATGTTCAAAGCTTGGGATATTTTTTTTGTATAACCTAGCCCTGCTTTAAACTTCTCCAACTTTATCCCTGACCTGTCTGGTGTGTTCCTTGGCCTTCATGATGCTGTTTGTTCACTAAGGTTCTCTAACAAACCTGAGGGCTTCACAGAACAGCTGTATTTTTACTAAGATTAAATTACACACTGGTGGACTCTATTTATTTATTAGGTGACTTGTGAAGGCATTTGGTTCCACTAGATTTTAGTTGGGGATATCGGAGTAAAGGGGGCTGAATACAAATGCACGCCACACTTTTCAGATATTTATTTGTAAAATATATTTTGAAAACCATTTATCATTTTCCTTCCACTTCACAATTATGTGCCACTTTGTGTTGGTCTATCAAAACCCCAACAAAAATACATTTGTTTTTGGTTGTAACATGACAAAATGTGGAAAAGTTCAAGGGGTATGAATACTTTTTCAAGGCACTGTATATTTTAAATGATAGAGAAATAATATCAACCAAAAATCCAAAAAACAAAACAAAAAACACATAATACAAATGTTATAAATTGAGTTGCAGTTCCGTGAGAAAAATAAGTATTTGATCCCCTACCAACCAACAATAATTCTGGCTCCCACAGACTGGCTACAGCATATGCTCATGTGGTACACAGATTAGTCCTGTCAATTTTAAGAAGGTGCTCCTAACCACAGCTTGTTATGTGTGTAGCCATGGTGTTGCAGTTAGTAACAATCTGCCAAATTGCCCTACTGCCAGACTTCATACATCCTTTCCAGAGACAGTCTTTTCCAAGCTTTGTTTTTGTTTTATTGGGGGGGGGGGGTACAACTTGGATAGGAATATGGGATGCCCATAGGATAAGTCTTTGCCATCATATTTAAGGATTTGAGTACACTTTGAGTAAAGTTAGAGCCAGAAGATATAATGTGCATATAGGATTTAGTATTGGTTTCCTCCTGCATCTCCATGCAGATTGTTGCTCCTCCTGCGCCTCAACCCCCGCAGACTATTCCATCTAAGAGTTCTCTAACCATCTGACCATGTGGTGGCAGAGACATCACTAATGACCATGTAAAAGTAATGTTCTTAGATCCCTTTCACCTCCTGCACATAACTTGTTTCCTCCTGCACAAACTCGAAGTTACTACTTGGAATCTGACACATCCTCTTCTATTGAATAGTAGGGGCCCACTCTGACTAAGCCTCCCTCCTATGGCTCTTGTTGTTCGCTGCCACTAGGCTTGAGGCCTGCAAAACCTCTCCCCGGAGGCCCAGTTGGTTAAAAGCATATCTTTTAGGAAATATGGACTACTGTTCCCAGCCAGCCCAATTTGCAAATCATGAGCCTACAGGCTACATCGACTTGACACTGATCCCTAGTGTCTCTTTTCTGATCCAGGACTCCCCATCATCCACTGTGTGTATTGAAGACTCCACTAGTGACCGTGTACTAGCAGAGTTCCCTTCAGACTCCTTGGCATTTCCAGCCCTTGGCACCTCCAGCCCCACTGTGGTAACACTCACCGAACTTCCAACAGCCCTGAGTCCTTGATGAGGAACTTTGACTGGACCATGTGTACTGCCAGTTTCACCTGCCCTTCTGCTCCAGGAGTTCAATGCCATCCGACCGTGTGGTGGCAGAGACATTGCCAATGACCATATAGAGGCAATGTTCCCTCACAGCTCTCCCCGTGCCTCTCCTGCGATCAGCGCACCCCCCCTCCCCGATGGGGATGGCCTCCTGCGACTAACATGCCATTCCTCACTTCACTCAGCTGACTTCTGTCCCCTTGTCCCCTGTGGAGAATCACCTCAGCTTATATATGAGACCCGCCCCTTACCAATCTCGATGGGGATTGATCAGGGCTCACACACAAGCTGCCTGCCACTCCAGTTCTAGGCCCAGCCCCTTTTCCAGAACCTTCTCTCTGGAAACGGGAGGCGCCTCAGAGCTAGAGCACAGGTGGTAACTCCCACAGCTACTCTGACCACTCCCAGCCCCCAGATCAAAACAGACAGGCCTAGCTTGCAGCATAGGTCTGCCTAAATTTGCCTGTGCTGGATAACCTAGTAAAAATACCTTACTAGCACCTACCTATTGGTAGAGGGTGCTACATGTGTATAAGACACCTGTCCACAGAATCTTTCTTCCATTCAAACCTCACCATCCTGGGCAAGACCAAGGAGCTGTCAAAGGACATCGAGGACAAAATTGTAGACCTGCACAAGGCTGGAATGGGCTACAAGACCATCAGCAAGAAGCTTGGTGAGAAGGAGACAACTGTTAGAGCGCTTATTTGCAAATGGAAGAAATACAAAATAACTATCAATCGCTCGGTCTGGAACTCCATACAAGATTTTACCTCATTTGGTAAGGATGACCATGAGAAAAGTGAGGGATCAGGCCAGAACTACACGGGAGGAGCTTGTGAATGATCTCAAGGCAGTTGGGACCACAGTCACCAAACAAACCATTGTTGACACAATACGCCGCCATGGATTGAAATCTGGCAGCGCCCACAAGGTCACCCTGCTCAAGAAGGCAAATATACAAGGCCATCTGAAGATTGCCAATGAACATCTAAATGATTCAGAGAAGGATTGGGAGAAAATGCTGTGGTCAGATGAGACCAAAATTGAGCTCTTAGCATTTTTCTTCCTCCAAACACGGCGAGTCGAGTTAATGCCTGACTATGACCCTAAGAACTCCATCCCTACAGTCCAGCACGGAGGTGGAAACATTATGCTTTGGGGCCATTTCTCTGCTGAAGGTACAGGCTGACTTTGCCGCATTGAGGGGCCAATAGACGGGGCCATGTATTGTAAAATCTTGGATGAGAACCTTCTTTCCTCAGCCAGAACACTGAAGATGGGGTCGTGGATGGGTCTTCCATCATGACAATGACCCAAAACATACTGCCAAGGCAACAAGGGAGTGGGTCAAGAAGAAGCACATTAATGTCATGAAGTGGCTTAGCCAGTCTCCATACCTTAATCCTATAGAAAATTTATGGAGAGAGCTGAAACTTCAAGTTGCAGTAAAGAAACCTGAAAGCTTTAGAGATCTGTAAAGAGTGGACCAAAATCCCTCCTGAGATGTGTGCAAACCTGGTAACCAACTACAAGAAACATCTTACCTCTGTGCTTGCCAACAAGGGTTTCTCCACCAAGTACAAAGTCCTGTTTTGCTCGAGGATCAAATACTTATTTTAATCACTGGACCTCATTTTACAACATTTGTATCATGTGTTTTTCTGCAATTTTTGTTGATATTCTGTCTCTCATTTAAAATACACCTATGATAAAAATGATAGACCCTTTGTTTCTAAGTGGGAAAACTTACAAAATCGACAGGGGATGAAATATTTTCCCTACTGTATATAACAGTCAGCAAACATTTACTGCAGGTGAATCTTGGAGGTGCGTGTTTTAAATGATAGTGATTAACCACCAGCGAATGTTTTTGGTGAAGTTGCATTCACTGCAATCTAGAAGCAATTGGACAGGATGCTAAGGAAAATCCCTACAGGAAAAGCACTGAATTCTAATTTTACTAGTAAAATTATTTGTCCGTTCTCCTCTTATTACTTGGGTTTCCCTCCCTTCCTATTCTGGCTGATGCCTGTGACACAGACAGGAAGTGAGATGAAATCTGTAAAGTGGGGACAAAGACAGTAATTAAAACTTGCATATCTAGTCTTTCCCACACTATCCAAAACTAAAAAAAAATTGGCCCGGGTTGGACCCTGTCAGATCAGGTTGGATAATAGAAATAAGTAATTCCTGTTGTGCTCCGGTTATTTTCAGTGGGAATAATACATTTTTCCTTTTTTCTAGTGACAGATGACAACAGTGAATCAGACAGTGACACAGAAGAGAAGTTGAAAGGTAAAACTTTAACTGGGTAACTTTATCTTCCAGCATGTCGTCATTCACTATAAGTCCTCATGCACACGGACGTTTTTACAGCTGCTTTTTTGAGCTTTTTTTGCAGCTTAAAAAGGCCTGTCTATGTTGGTCTATGGCTTCATGCCCACCTAGGCGTTTTTGAGCTGCAAGTGGCATAGGCGTTTTTAAGCTGTAAAAAAAAACCCAGGACCAGTGGGTTCTGAAAGACGTTTTTCAGCTGTAAAAACGCTCTAACGCTCAAAAACGCTCAAAGAAAACGTCATTCACCAACGTTTTTTAGCGTTTTTGATCCATTGAAAAAAAAAAAAAAAAAAAAAAAAAAATTTGAAAAAAAAAAAAAAACGCTCAAACGCTAACGCGGAAAAACGCTCAAAAACACTATTGCAAAAACGCTGAAAAAAGCTGAAAAAAGTTAAAAAAAATCACTGCAAAGATACTGGCGTTTTCATAACGTTTTTTTAACCGCTTGTGTGCATGAGGGCTAATTGGCCTTATTTTGTCAGGTTAATTCTTTCACAAACCTCAACGACCCAAAGGAAGGCCAACCCCAAGCTGCTCTGGCCAATTCTTCCTGACCCAAAGAAGATCCCTTTGTGAACTCCCAAAAGCAAATGTCTCTATACTGTGAATACAAATATTTTGAGAACAACTTATAATCATTATCACTGTAGATGGCAGTAGCTGTGGGAGAGGCATCCAGTCTTTTTATTTTAAAACAATGTTACTGATATTGTCATTATAGTTGATCTGTACACGTATTCTATTCAAGTAACAGTCCAGCCAAGAATATGTGAATAGTTAATTAAAAGCTAAAAAAAAACTTTTTTGCTGTAAGTACCTTAAATCCTGAGATTTCCTTCACAGTACTTTTTTTAAATTTAATTATTTTTATTTCCTGCTGATGTTCTCAGTCTGGTCAACATCATTCAATCCCACTAAGTATAGAAGAGAATAGAAGTCAGAAGTCGCCTTGAAGTAGTACAGGAACCTTTTCTGAAGTCGGAGCCACTTCAGTAGTGCTAATTAAGACCGTTTTCATTGACTAACATGGGATGTCACGCGACTTGGGGTCTCAAGTCTGATCCCAAGTCGCAGTAGTGTGAATTGAGCCCTAATGCCCATAAATAATGGTACTGTAGTAACAGATACATAACCATAAAGTAAGCACTCTGCCTTCATTCAGTCTTTTAAGAGGGAAACTCTTTGGTCTATAACCCCACAGTTAGATGACACAAGCTAATTCACAAGCTAATACTTTGTAGAAAACTTTCTTCTAAAATTGTACCTTCTGCTTTTTATTGTATTGCTATGTCTTGCAGCACACAGCCAGCGACTGGTGCATGTCAAGTCCAGAATGAGCCTCACCCCAAAATACCAAACTTTGGAGAGAGATCTCATAGAGTATCAGGAGCGGCAGTTGTTTGAGTACTTTGTTGTGGTGTCACTGCAGAAGAAGCCATCTGGTACTGTGTATGTCCCGGAGATCACCCAGCAGTTCCCGCTCAAGGTAAGAGTGCCTGAAAATAGTTTGTTCTCACAGGATGTGTGTCGCACCATGCTATCTTTTCAACCTGCTTGAGATCAGACATCAAAAGATATTGGTCTTTTTTTTTTTTTAATTATAGTTATATATAATATAATTTTTTTTTTTTTTTTTTTTTTTTTTTTTACTTTGTTACTGGGACTGACTTCATGGATACATTCCATCACATGCCATCACACTATTCAATGAGTGCCACCAATGGGACACTCTCCTGACGGGGTGGCAGTTGGCCTTCAAGTCCAGGTAAATCAAGCCTTGGTAACAAAGTGAAAGTAAATCAGAGAGGGTTTTAGAAGCTTCTCTCAATTATTTTTCTAAGCAAAAAAATAAAATACAGTACAGGTTTACTTTTAATTGATTAAAACAATATTGTGATGCATTTTCAGTATAATATTTTTAGAAAGTAATTTAGTTGAGTGTTTGTTTTCTTTATCTGTAAATCAGTATTTCCACTCTTCAGTTCACTGCAAGCTAAAGAAATTTATTTTGAAATGGGTACAATTTTTTTTTTTTTTTTTTTTTTTTTTTTTTTGCAGATCGTATAGCTAGGGTTGCCACCTGTCCAGTTTTGACCCGGACAGTTCGGATTTTGACACATGCCTCCGGGTTTCAGTCCGCCTGAAACCCGGGCACAAATACCTCCAGTCTAACCTCCAGCCCAACTGATCTAATAGGGATCTCTATGGGGAGCCCTGGTATTATGGTGGGGGTGACACTGACCCCTGTATTACAAAGGGGGGCACTGACCCCTGTACTACGAAGGGGGGTATTATGGGGGGGGGGGGGTGACACTGACCTCTGTATTATGAAAAAGGGGTTGACCCTGACCTCTGTATTATGGGGGGGGGGGTGGGTGACACCTTGGGTTGCCACCTGACCTGAATTCACCTGGACAGTCCGGGCTTTAAGTCATATGCCCAGGTTTTAGGCTGCCTGAAACCCAGACACCTTATTCAGACCAGACTGTGGCATCCCAAGTAACCAAGATAGTCCCACAAATCTGTTAACGCATTTTGACCACACCCACTGTTTGCCGCAATAATGCTCTCCATGGTACACCCAAAGGTGTCCCAGGTCTTTTACAATTCTGCGACAACAAAAATTTTGCCATGCGCCGCTAAAGTGTTTGGGTTTGGCTTGAAGAAAAGGTGGCAACGCTACGTATAGTTGATGACCACTTTCTTTACCTTCTTGCTGTGTTATTGGTTCTCAGCTCCGTTCAAAAAAGTAAGAAGGGGACTTCTAACAGTTGCAGCATAGGTATTCTTATAAAACCACCTCTACTTGTTTCAGGAGACAACTTACACACAGCTGGTTGGAGATATCTTCAAGTTAACACCTGCTTGTGAAATGTACAGGAACAGGGTATCTCTGCTCACAAAATGAACAGACATGTTTGTCACCAAGCCATCATAACTGTGGTTTGTCAAGTGTTAATTACAGGGCAACAAGTTGGGGTGTGTTTATAGAGACAGGCGACTCCCACACTGAGGGATTTAATATTTGATGTTCATATTTCAGCTGGAGCGATCGTTCAAGTTCATGCGGGAAGCCGGCGATCAGTTCAAAGCCATTCCACAGTTCTGTTTCCCAGATGCTAAGGACTGGACACCAGTGACTCAGTTTGACAGGTAAAGTGTGTCTCTACTATGAGACAATAAATGTAACTTATCTGCTGACACAGTGCATTGAATAAAGTTGTTCGCACACACACAGGCAACCTGTTAGTTTTGGCCCCCGGTGCCCAACCTGCGTCCCTTTTGGTATTTGTTGCGCAGCCCTCCGACCCCAAGCACTGGTTTGTAAAAGAATTGTAATGTCCGTGATCTCCAGAAGTCTCTAGGAACATGTTCCCAGTCTGTTTGCATCATGTCTTTTCTGTTTCAATCGTGTTTTAATTTGTTATTTTTTGTTCTTTTCAAAAAATAAGTGATCACTTTCCAGAGCAGCAAACAATCCTTGCATGCTCTGTACATAAAACAAGAATGATACATAAGTGGAGGTGAGAGGAACAAATATACCAAAAGGGGAAACCAGCAAAGATCTTGGTAGTTAGGTTTAGTCCTTCATAAGGCCACAGGTGTATACTCTAACTCCATATAGCACAACATTTGTTAGCATTGGGAGATAGCCATCGAGACTGCTTTTAAAAACAGAATACAAAGCAACATGTCATAAGGATCTGGAGGTCAACACCTCACCCTTTTTAATCACTATAAAGAGGCCTGCGAAGTAGAAAAGCCTTAAGGCCCCTTTCACACGGATGGATAGAATGGCGCTTTTAGCTGCGGATTTTCTAATTTTCTAACGCAGCTAAAACAATGCTTTCCTATGGCCCCATTCACACACTGCGTTTAGCTGCGATTTTAGATACATGCGGTTCCGTGCGGATAGAAAAAATAGAATTGACTGCGTCCAGGAGCGATTTACCGTAGCTATCTGCACATAACCGCAGGTAATCGCAGTGCACTGTGTCAGCTGCGGATAACAGCGCCGAGCTGCTCATCGGGAAAGGAAAAATGATTTTTCCTTTCCCAATGAGCACCAATGCCTGGCACTGTTTGGTATGAATCTTGAGGGGGAACTCCACGCCAAATTTTAAATAAAAAACCGGCATGGGTTCCCCCTTCAAGAGCATACCAGGCCCTTCGGTCTGGTATGACGTTATGGGGGAACCCCCTACGCCGAAAAAACGGCATGGGGTCCCCCCCAAAATCCATACCAGACCCTTATCCGAGCACGCAGCCCGGTCGGTCAGGAAAGGGGTGGGGACGGGCAAACGCCCCCCCCCCTCCTGAACCGTACCAGGCCGCATGCCCTCAACATGGGGAGTGAGTGCTCTGGGGGAGGGGGAACCCTGCGGGCCCCCCCACCCCAAAGCACCTTGTCCCCATGTTGATGAGGACAAGGGCCTCTTCCCGACAACCCTGGCCGTTGGTTGTCGGGGTCTGCAGGCGGGGGGGCTTATCGGAATCCAGGAGCCCTCTTTAATAAGGGGGCCCCCAGATCCCGGCCCCCCACCCTATGTGAATGAGTATGGGGTACATGGTACCCCTACCCATTCACCTAGGGAAAGTGTCAAAAAAAAAAAACGCACTACCCAGGTTTTTAAAGTAATTTATTAGACAGCTCTGGGTCTTCTTCCGACTTCGGGGGTCTCTCCGGGTCTTCTGCCGGGCTTCTCCGCTATCTTCTGCTCTTTTGCTAGCGGTGGCCCGGGTTTCTGCCTTCTGCCTTCTTCCCTCTTCTCTTCCGATGTTGACACGACGCTCTCTCCGGCTGGAATGCTCTCTGAGCGCTCCGATGTGACTTATATAGGCGGTGACCCCGCCCCCTTATGCCATCACAGTCCCTGGGCATGCTGGGACTGTGACCTTTTAAGGGGCGTGGTTAACATCACCCGGTGACCACGCCCCCCTAAAACGTCAGTCCCAGCATGCCCAGGGACTGTGACGGCATAAGGGGGCGGGGTCACCGCCTATATAAGTCACATCGGAGCGCTCAGAGAGCATTCCAGTCGGAGAGAGAGTCGTGACAACATCAGTAGGAAAGATGGAAGAAGGCAGAGGGCAGAAGTCCGGGCCACTGCTAGCAAAAGAGCGGCAGAAGATAGCGGAGGAGCCCGGCAGAAGACCCGGAGAACGCGGAGAAGAACCGGAGAGACCCCCGAAGCCGGAAGAAGACCCGGAGCTGTCTAATAAATCATTTTAAAAACCTGTGTAGTGTGTGTTTTTTTTTTTTTTTTTGACACTTTTTCCCTAGGTGAATGGGTAGGGGTACCATGTACCCCATACTCGTACACATAGGGTGGGGGGCCAGGATCTGGGGGCCCCCTTATTAAAGAGGGCTCCCGGATTCCGATAAGCCCCCCGCCCGCAGACCCCGACAACCAACGGCCAGGGTTGTCGGGAAGAGGCCCTCCTTGTCCTCATCAACATGGGGACAAGGTGCTTTGGGGGAGGGGGGGCCCGCAGGGTGCCCCCTCCCCCAAAGCACTCACCCCCCCATGTTGAGGGCATGCGGCCTGGTACGGTTCAGGAGGGGGGGGGGGGGCGCTTGCCCGTCCCCACCCCTTTCCTGACTGGGCTGCGTGCTCGGATAAGGGTCTGGTATGGATTTTGGGGGGGGACCCCACGCCGTTTTTTTCGGCGTAGGGGGTTCCCCTTAACGTCCATACCAGACCGAAGGGCCCGGTATGCTCTTGAAGGGGGAACCCATGCCGGTTTTTTTATTTAAAGTTTGGCGTGGAGTTCCCCTTCAAGATTCATACCAAACAGTGCGAGTCGGTACCCTGTCAGGTTGCCATGGAAATGGCAAACCGCAGCTAAACGCAACCGCAGCTAATCGCACTGTGCAAATGCAGCTGATCGCAGTGCCTGGAGTCTTGAATTTCACAGGAAAAAAAAATGCTTTTAACTGCAGCAGAATAGCCGTCCGTGTGAAAGGCGCCTAATACAGTGAGTATAGTTTCCTGAGTATTTCCCGTTTATCTTACAATAAAACAATCCTACATAAGGAACTCCAACCCCCCAACTGTAAACATGAGCAGCTCTGTTAAGAGAAGAGCTGCTAGAGCATGAAGCCAAGACTGTCAAGAATCAAAAGAACAATAGAAAAGGTAAGGATAGGAAAAAGAATAAAGAAAGAAGTGCTTCTGTCCAGGGATCCTCCACCCAATATCAGCCGCGTTCATTCGGGACCCGCAGGTAGGCTAATCGAGGAGACCATGTTTTATGAAAAGGGGATTGTTTGTCTCGTAGGACACTCGCGATTTTTTTTGTGCAACATAATCCACGCAAGTTTCCTTTCCACTAAAGCAATGTCTATGCATCCTGTCTTTTAGCACTCCTGTAGTATGTCCGCAGTCTCTCACCATCCTCTGTGTCCCCATTAGGAAGGTTCACTCTTTCCAATTGTCCTGATCACTAGAGTCACAGAGAATCAAAATTGGGGTAAATCCAAGCATGTTTTTCTCCAGAATAGGAATCTTCCAATGGAGATGCTTGTTCACATGTCAGATGTCTAATAGGAGATTTCCCCTCATATTGCAAAGATATCCTCTCCCTTCCTGTTGTGTACAGGGAGTAAAGGGGGATCTTTATAATGGTGCAAAAACTGTAGGTGGTTTTAACCTTTACTCTAGCCATAAAAAAAAGGGAGCTGGTTTAGGCTAATAAACTGTACATTTTTTCTGATAGCTCCTTAAAACCTATGTGAGATGCAAGCACTTAAAGTGTATGTCTGGGGAAAACAAAAACATTCTCTACAGTACATGCACATTTGCCTATGGTTTGTCTGTTAAACACTTAATCTATGGAAATATACCTAATCTGCAAGAAATCCAGTAAACTCCTAAATGTCCCTTTTAGCTGACAGCACAGTACCTTTACTTCACTGTAATCCTAAACTGTCTTGTCAGCCCTGCCTGAGTTCTCACTGGTGAACTTCAGCACACCTCCCCCTTCTGTTATGAAGACGATGAGAGGGAAAATGTTCCATAGTAGAGGACAGACATCTGGCCAGTTCTGCTTGAATATCCCCCCCCCCCAAAGTACTTCAGCAAGGACTAAAAGATCAATGAAAAAAAGACCATCTACTGCCCGATCCCAAAGTGCCTTATCAAAGAAAAAAAAATTAAAGCTGCTTATTTTTTGCATTTCCTGGTTCCTCCTTTCCCCATCATTGACCTACTAATGACACTTCAATAAAAGCTTTCCATCTTCATTACATACCTAATTATAGACCCATTGACTTCATCACTGGTTCTTTGTGCTTATATACAACGCAGACAGATTATGGCTGGTAGAAGGGGCTGGCAGGGCGCTGTATATGTAGTACCCTACTGGAAATATCAGTGCCCGCAGCCCTAATGCACATTGTGAGAAGCTCACAGTGTGCAGTGAAATCAGAGTAAGCAATTTCAGTACAGGAGAGGAGCCTGTACATGATTAGAGAGTTCAGATTTTACATATTTTTCAACTATTTCATTTATTTTTAATTTTTGCATGTTGGAAATGTATTTACCTGTTCTTCCATTTTTGAATAAAAGTTCCTTTTTTACACAAACATCTGTACAGCCAAAGTTTATGCTACCCAGACCTGAGCCTTATCCTTAGTTATGTTCTGATTTGACAACCCTATTGATGGCGCTGCTTACCTTAGACAATAACTTTGATATGTAGTCAGCTTCAGAATGTCAAGCTTTGCACTTGGAAAGGGGTGATCACATGATCATGTACACCAATCACTGGCTGCCAAGATCTACTATACACTGCTCCATTCTGGTTGTGCGAATTAACGCAGTAGATGGTAAGAGTGAAAATATTTTAGGCCTGCAGCTATAGAAAAAACACAGGAATGTATGAAGAATTCCTCACAGAACTACAAAACTTTTTTTTTTTTTTTTTATTCTTTTAGTGAGACTTTCTCGTTTGTGCTGACCGGGGAAGATGGTAGTCGGAGATTCGGTTACTGTAGACGACTTTTGGTAAATAAAACTTATCTCTAATGAATTAAAACGCTGCGTACATAACTTCAGCAAGTGTAAATAGTGTTCCTAAGCTAAAAAATGTCCTCCATGCTACAGCACCCCTATGATGTAACCCTTCCCCATACCTGAACCTTAAAGTCCAGTTTCAAAGGCAGACCTTTTATTTCTGAATAAAGAAGGGAGTCACTAGAACTTCTGTCAGGTTTTTTTTTTTTTATTGCTGTCTGGGAATCCACTGGGGAGATTTCACTTCCTGTCCCTGTGACACAGCACACAAAATAAGGGAAACTGGTCACCTGGACATTTTCCCAGTGGGGACTTTAAAAGCAGCTAAAACCTGACAGAGGTTCTAACCCATCCCTGAACTATTCATAGCTGCAAAAACGCAGGTTTTAGCTGGATGTGTTTTTGTTTTTATTTCCCCACCAAATATGTTTATTAAAGCCATCTATTAAATCTTCTGCCCTTATTTTTAACTTTGGATAGTAAAACATTTTTTTTTTTCTGTCAGTAAATACCTTCTACAGCCCACTTCCTGTTTCTTGTCTGGTAAAAAGCCTAGGCTTATGACATCATGCACAGCTCTCTCTTGTGAGAGTTTGCGGGGGGTGGAGAATGAGTCATAAGAGCGCCAGCTGTAGAGCTGCAGTTGTACCTCTGTGTAAATCCAGGAAGTGAACAGGCAGCAGCTTCAGCTGCCCACAGTTAAAATGGATGCAGTCAGACTCAGTGGAGGGAGATTTCTGCAGCATATTTGGTACAGAATCGCAATATATATATATATATATATAAAATAATATGCAAAGTGGTTGAAAGGAAGCTTCACAATGGCAAAGATGTTTTTATTACAAATTATGTGAGCAGACTGCAGACGCTCTTTAAGTTCAACCTGTAGAACCTTAACAGTTAACCTAAACCCCAAGATGAGCTTTTAAAACTTGTACCCTAACAGTTAATAGTACACATCACAAATAGACACCTGGCCATATACTGTATTGAATTATGTCCGGTTTATCAGTAAAATTGGTTAGGAAAGTTTAACTCAGTGAATGTGTAAAAAGAAAAACTGAAGCGCTGATGTGGGTACTCTATATAATGGTAAAACACCAGAAAGGTGTGAGCTGCAACCAACCAATTAGTGCTGTGACACCGTTGCTAAAACCAATATAAAATATGTTGGTGCGCTTATTATAACCTCCCACTCTGTTGAAATAGTGCATGTGTTTAAAAACCTAAAACATAATATATACACAATGCAATAATAACACAATCAATAAAGTGAATATGTGCAAATACACCAAAAAACATGGGGATCACATATCCCTTAGGGTAAAGTAATAAAGTGAAAGAGCAATAAATAATGCCTTACCTTGATTAGTATCAGCAGGCATTATTTATTGCTCTTTCACTTTATTATTTTACCCTAAGGGATATGTGATCCCCATGTTTTTTGGTGTATTTGTCACTTTATTGATTGTGTTATTATTGCATTGTGTATATATTATGTTTTAGGTTTTTAAACACATGCACTATTTCAAGAGTGGGAGGTTGTGGCCCTGCAGCAGGAGATTCATCCATCCATGCTGTGTAGTCAGCTTGATGTAATCCCATATATTACCAAGTACACCAAGTCGAAGTGTGATGCCCATTGAACGTCACTGTCACATTTTGAACATCCTGCAAAACTGGTGTTACAGGAAAAAGGAAGTAGGATTATCAACTGTCCACTTAAAGCGGGGTTCCACCCAAATTTTGAACAATATCTGTATGTATTCTCTTCCTTGCCTAGATGCTGACATGCCGTTTAAAAAAATTTTAATCGCCGTAATTACCTTTTTATTTTTCTATTCTTCTTTGCACTTCCTGGTTCTCCCGTGGGAGTAGGCGTGTTTCTAGCCTCTCCCAGACTCCTGGGAGCTAGTCTCAGGCTTCCCAGGATGCCACTGAGCATGTGCGGGAACGAGCGGTGAATGCTGGGAGCACAGCATTCACCACATCCAGGAAATAAATGCTTGTGGGCTTCAAATGCCCACAATGAAGATGGAAACCGCCTGCAGTGAATAATATAAGTTATTCTTTCCGACGAAATCTGACACAGGCGGACATATTACACACAATATGTGAGTATGTAATGCTGAGAAGAAAAGTTTGTGAATGAACTAAAAAAAAAAAAGATAGGTGGACCCCCGCTTTAAACCTTATAGGTTCTTTGGCCAGATCACATTGTACTCGGGGCACTGTACAGTAGTAACAACGAAGTCCAGGGTACATCGCTTTAAAACTATATACAGGCTTTAACTATGGCCAAAGATTTCTACTTATTAAACAGACAACGCATGTTTAAATATTGCCTTCTCAATGCTAATCCTCCTAATTTATCTATTAAAAATATCCTTAAGGGTTTGATTTACTAAAGGCAGTTGCTCCAGAGTTTAGTAAATGAGGTAAAGCTTCACTTTGCAAAGAGTACCCAATCATGTGCAAGGAAAATTTTAAAAAAGCAGCATTTTTGCTTGCACATGATTGGATGATAGAAGTCAGCAGAGCTTCTGCTCATTTACTAAACTCTGGAGCAACTGCACTTGTAGTAAATCCACCCCACAGTGCTGGATGTTTTTCATTCTTTAAAGCCCACTTGAACTTTTCAGTTTAGATCAGGTGAACCCTTTCTAGGTGCATTAAAACCAAAGGTGTGCAAAATTTCAAGATTTGGTTTTCAGTAGAAAAGCCTGTCCCCTGCCAGCATGTTTACACAGAAGGCCCCCTGCTTATTCTGGGGAAGTAGTAGTGTCTCTGCAGAGGTACAGCACATCCCCTGCTGATTCAGACATAGGTCTGCAATTAGCAAAAGTTGTGCTCCTTGCTGATTGGGGCTGTGACGGATCTCTTCAGAGAGACCCCTGCTTATACACAGAGTTCTTCTCTACGGAATGCTTGCAGGGGACAGACTTTTCTACTTGGGAAGTGGCTGCTTTAAAAAAAAAAACTAGGATTTTGCACACCTTATTGCTTTGATGCACCTGGAATGTATTTAGCTGATTTAAACTGGATGCTCAGTTGGGCTTTAAATAATACTTTGGCAGCAATATGTTCTGTCACCCTGGCATTCTGTTTTTTCTTTTGCCCTTTGAATCCTACTGCCAAAACTGTTTGGTATAGGCAATATTTCCTTTGTAGGAATGTTTGAGGAGAGGCAGCAGAAGTCACGGTCACTGAGCTGTGACGGAAACAGTTTGGAAATCTTTGAACCCTCATTAAACCTTAATGTTCCTGTAGCGGCAACAATGTACAGATTACTTCATGTGCTTCACTAATGCATAAAAAAAATAAAGTAATAATCAAAAGACACCTGCGCCGAATTAGCTGTGTGTAATATAGATGCAGCTGCCAAGAAAATTTCCCAGTATGCTTTGCCTCTAAACCTTCCATTTTGTTCCCACAGCCTAGCGGAAAAGGAAAGCGTCTTCCTGAAGTTTACTGTATTGTCAGCCGGTTGGGCTGCTTCAACCTTTTCTCCAAGGTACGAGGACGTTGTAGTGGTGGGTAAGGGAGATTGGTTGCTTACATTTGATGGAAGCACAATAAAAGGTGAAAACGAAGGGGGAAAGTAGTAGTTTGTGAGTCGCACCATAGCAGTGCCTGCTTCCCATCTACAGCCTGTGGGTATTGATTGCTCTGTTTCAAATTCCACTTTATTCATTGACATACCTCCTTATACTCAATCTGTCCAGACAGTATAGTCATCTGCTGACTTGGCACTATCCACAGGCAGCTTAAGGCCAGCCATAGACCGTTTGAAGAACCGGCCGACATTCTAACCATTAATGCTCAGGCTGAATGTACCAAGCTGATCAACGAATCAACTTGGGTAAAACCAGCCTGCCGGATTCGCTTGCGATTTCGGTTTAGTTTGCGCCCCCCCGTCGGGAGAAGACAATTGTTTAGCAGGAGGGATTCCACTGTTAGCACTGTTGATAGGGGAATCGTGCGAGTTTCTTTCCTGCAACTCTTGGTTGCAGGAAAGAAATTTGCTCCGTGTATGGCCTGCCGAACTCTTTAATAAGACGCAGAATTTTAATCCAACACAATTCTACTTCAGCTAATTGCAGTACAGTGGATATTTTTCCAGTCCTTTGAAGTGTGAGCCCTGGTTCACATTGGTGCGATTTGACATGTCAAATCGGCGGCAATTGCCAGCAATGGCAACATCCTAATCGGTACAACGCCGCATTTGCGTCGCCGCACCGATTTCAAAAAGTAATTTCTGTACTAGTTTTTCGGGGTGCGATTTCCATTGACGTCTGTGCAGAAACCCGCACAGATGTCCATGAAATCTGGACTGACATGCGGGAGTGAAATTATGCTAGTTCAGCTGAACTCACACGGCTTCATTCCTGCAGCTCAGTGTGAACCTGGGCTAAGATGGAGATGGGGGTGATTTACTAAAACTGGAGAGTGGTTTCTATGCAGAGCTGCACCAGATTTTGCAATCAGCTTCCAGGTTATTTTGCCAAAGCTGAATTGAACAAGCTGAAGTTAAAATTTGATTAGCTATCATGTGCAGTTGCACCCGATTTTGCACTCTTCAGTTGTAGTAAATTACCCCTATAACTTTCCTAACCCCTGTACAAACACTTACTGAGGGGACATAGAAGAAACAGGGCTGATCTAGATAGGATTGAACTAACTAGGAGAGGAGGACAGAGGGAGATCTCAAATCACATAAACAGGTTGTAGTGGTAGAAAACTGCCACTAGATGTTGGCATACTACTGAACAATACTAACCTAACATAACTCAATACAACACGGAAAAAAATACCCATAAGTGGGACAGAACATTGATCCTCTTTATAGCTATTTGTAGGGATAAGTTCCCAGGACACATCTCCGCTGACACCCGCCTGCCCATAGAAGTCAATGGATGGTTCGCTCGGATCCACCTGAAATCGGACAGGCGGATTTGAGCGTGCTTGCTGTGTGAAAGGGGCCTTACTCAAGTAGTAAGTTTCAATGTGGCACAAGCTACATCTGTAGCTATCTCATGGAAGCTGCTCCAGAGCCAAAGGAAATGTTGTGACAGCAGACTTATGGCCCATACTCACGGTCCTAAAATCGGACGACAGATCGTACATTTTATTTTATTTATTTATTTTTTTGCATGCTAGTCGGATATCGAAAATGGAGAGGTTACTAAAATTCTCGTACAACAGAATAAAAAAATCGTAACGAGAAAAATGTTTGTTTCAATCGGATGAACTGTCATGATCGGCTCTCAAACTCTGTACTAACAAAGCCTTCGTAATTGTCGTACGAAGGCTTCGAAAGCGGTATTTTTTTATCCAATTTTCAGATCGTGTGAACGGGCTAGAACAGCAGAAGTCCTCATTCCAGCATCTCCGTGAGATGTCAAGAATGAAAGAAATGGAGCACAGTAGAGATCTGCAATTTTCTTTACTGATGCCAGCTGCTATGCTGCTTTTCACCTTATAGAAATCCTAACTCTGTATATTAATGGATTAGAACATGCCTTTTTAAGCTGCTTCAGTTTTCATGGTTAAAGTTCCAAAAGGTATAGCCTTTTACTTTATTAAGTGGAATAGTGAGGTTTTTTTTTCTTTGTTATATGTGCCATCCTTAAGCCAGCAATAGACAGCGACTTTCTTTCCTGCAAGCACAGGTTGCAGGAAAGAAAATCGCTCGGTTCCCTCATCAATACAGTGTTGATGAAGGAATCCCTCCCGCAGATCCATTGTGTTCTCCCAGCAGGGGGGCAGGGAAAGCTGTCCCAAATGGGAGAACACAGTGATTGTTAGCGGCTATAACAGCCACTAGAAATCGTTTGTAAAATCTGTCAGGCTGGTTATACTCAAGTTGATCAATTTAATCGACTTGGGTACATTCAGCCTGGCCATACATGGTTCGAATCTTGGCCAGTTCCTGCTGAATTGGCCGAGATTCGAACCCTCTATGGCCGGCTTAGACAGTTGTCTGAACAGTTGTCCTCATTGTGGAATTCTCTGTGTATTTCTGTTCTGGTGACTGCTTTAACATTTTGAATTGCCCACCACTATCCATGGCAGTGGTTCCCGGGGCCATTCGGGTCTATTTATGCAAGTTTAGCACATTTTTACCCAAGAATCACATTTTCAAATTTAACTGGAAAATGTGTCAATCATGGGTGAAAGTTCTGTGATTCTTGTGTGAAAACTATTTTTAGGTTTTGTCCTTTCCACACTATCCAAAACTCAAGTCTTGGCTTTAGATGAATTTTAAGCTTATTTTATTTTTCACTATTATATAAAACCTCACTTATACCAATTCTTGCAGATTCTGGATGAGGTAGAGAAAAGGAGAGGCATCTCTCCAGCTCTGGTGCAGCCATTCATGAGAGCCATCATAGATGCTCCATTTCCAGCTCTAGGAAAGAAGATTTCAGTAAAGAACTTTCTACCAGGATCAGGAACCGAGGTATGGGAAGCCGTCAAAAAGAAATGTGATTGGTGCAACACGATTTTTGACTTGTGACTTATTTAAATGCTGTCCCCTAAGCTTATCATTTCCAGGAGAATCACCTTTGCTTGTGATTGGCACCTGTTATTGGTGGAGGATTCTCTTAAGCCTCTGAAAAGTGAGAGACTTTCCTCAAGCAGTGATTGGCAGGAGAATTCCCCCAAACTGTAACTGGCAAGAAAATTCCCTGAGGCTGGGTTCACACTGATGCGAATTGGGGTTTCTCCGCATCCAATTCGCATGACAGGAGAGTGTGACCAGCTCTCAATTGAGCCAGTTCGCACACCTCCGGGTTGCAGAAGGGTCCTGTGTGTCTTCTGGTCCGTTTCAGGTGCGAATCCAGCCAAAAATTCGGACCTGATTCGCACCTGAAACTGAACAGGGACACACCGCGCCCCCTGCTGTGAGCCGCGGCCGCAGCTAGTGTGAACTCAGCCTTAAAGTGGTTAAGCCACTCTGACCTGTATACACTATCAGCACTGCCTCTTATTGTGGTATCCCCCTGTGTGATATATAAATGCTGCAAATACTCAATTTCACTGCCGAGATTGCGATCACATGACCAGCCAGCTTTCTCCTTTCATCCTCTGAGAGATGCAGCGGTTGCTGAGATTTCCCTGCTCATGTCAGTCTGGAGGAGAAAGCTGGCTGGTCATGTGATCGCAATCTCAGCTCTTAAACGAGGTATTTACAGCATTTATATATAAATCATTCACAGAGGGGGACACTTCGATAGGAGGCAGTGCTGATGGTGTATACAGGTTAGTTTTATGAGAGCAGCAGGAGGGCGGAGGGGCGGCTCACACACAGAGAGGGGAGGGGGGAGAAGGACACAGGAGCAGAGAGAAGAGCAGATAGAAGGCTGCTGATGATATAGGCACATAAACTGACCAGTGTCTGGTCTCAGAAGCCATGATACACCGTGGTCAGTTTACAGAGAGGGGTGGGGAGAAACTGGCAGGATCAGGGCACAGGACAAGCACTGTGTCATATAACATGCTTTAAAGGAACAGGATTCTTTTTTTTTTTTTTTTTTTTTTTTTTTTTTTGTGGGTGGGGGTTAACACTTTAAACTATAACTGGCAGGAGGATTTCTCCCAAGTTGTGAATGGGAGGAGAACTTTACTAAGCTGTGATTACTCTAAGCTATGATTGACAAGAGAATTCCCACAGCCTATGACAGGAGGGATAGTTTCCCCCAGCTCTCACGATTTGGCAGAATTCATTTAATTGGTGGAATAGTGTCTTGGGTTGAATTGACGAGTGCATTCACTCACTGGAGCATTTTCCTATGTGTGTTTGGTGGGAGTGTGGCTCACCTCTGCTCTCTTCCTAGGTGATTGAACTTTGCCGACCTCTGGACTCCAGGCTCGAACATGTGGATTTTGAAGCGCTATTCTCCACTCTCAGTGTACGGCACCTCATACAAGTCTTCGCCTCTCTCCTTCTGGAAAGAAGAGTCATTTTTATGGCAGAAACCCTTAGGTAGAGAAACTTTATTATGCCTCCTATGCCATAAGAATGCATTTAAGTAGAAATCCAATTTATTACTTTGTTCACATCTTTGTGCTGCAATTGAATGAATTTAAAAAAAAAAAATGAGGACATGCTGCAGTTTTGTGCGTTTACCCATGTTAAAACAGGCCTATTGAATTGAATGCTACATTAACACCGGTATTGTGCAGTTGTGTGCTGTTTAACACCTCTACAGTATTAAAAATCGCTGTTGTGAATTTATCTACTCCATATTACATCACGAACAAAGAAACGTACATTTGAAAAACTGATTACTAAATATACTTGCGTTTTTGAAGATAACCCTGGGGGCTTGTTTGAAGCTAATGTGGTGATCTGTATTGGTCAATGCTTGCTCAACGCAAGGACACTGCAAATTCTATTGCTGTCTATGCGCCCAGCTCACATCAAAGCTTTGTGCTGGTGTGTGGTATGCAAATATGCTGCACATGCACATCACCGCTCTGCAGTGCATAGAGTTACATAGAGGTTTAAAAAAAAAAAGCACTGTAGTGTGTGCATGTTATTTGCACAATAATGTGTAGATAAAAGTGGAAAGGAAGAGAGGGAAGGAGGGAGTGGGAAATGGGGAAGGAATGGAAAGAAAGGGGAAGGAAAGGAGGAAGTGGGAGGAATGTAGGGACAGAGGGTAGGGAAATAAACCCTCGAAGTAAGATGGGGAGGAATGGAGAGAAGAAGGAAAGGGGGGGGGGGGGGGGAGTGGTGGGGGTGAAGGAAAAGTGGGGTGGAGGGAAAGAGGGGAAGAAGTGGGGTGAAGGGGTAAGGAGGAGGTGGAAGAAGTGGGGTGAAGGGGTAAGGAGGAGGTGGAAGAAATGAAGGGAAGAAACTGAGAAGGGAGGGAAAAAGGAAAAGAAGATTTTGGGGGGGGGGGTTGGAGGTGGAGAGAAGGGGAAAAAGGCAGTGGCATATCATCCATGTGTGCAGGGTGTTCACTACACATGGGCCCCGAGGGGGGGCCCGCACACTGCACACATGATGATCACCTGGTTGACAGTGAAGCAGTTGATAGCCGTTTCTCCTCTCAGCTGTCAGCTGAAATGCCCTACAAGGAGATCAGTGCTTGCAACTGTCCCTCCCACCGCACAGATCATCCATGACTGTTCTGTGGCCTCCTCCCTTGGGCACCCCTCCGTGTCCTTGTTCTACTCTGGCCCCCCCCCCCCCCCCCCCCCCCCCCCCCGCAGCCAGCTTCTCTCATATCCTCTCCCGCCGGCTGCTGTGGAGGATGTCAGGATGGAGAATGGAGGAAGGGGCCAGTAAATATGTCCTTTACCGGCCCCTTCCTTTTCTGAATTGGACACAGTGAGCAATCGCTTCCGATTGTCCCTGAGCCCTTTGATAACTGAGCAATGTAAACGGAGTTCAGTTTATGAATGACCAGGAGCCTGTTGTGTCCTGTCCATTCATCTTCAATGCTGAAGCTGCTGAGAAAAGGACTGGGGAATCTGTTCTCAGTCCCTTTCTCTGTCTCAAAGGGGAGATGTCAGGGGTCTGTTTAGACCTCCCACCTCCATACTCTGCAATTCTCTCCTGCACATATTACCCACCTCCATACACTCCGCACTCCTCTCCTGCACATATTACCCACCTCCATACACTCCGCACTCCTCTCCTGCACATACTACCCCACGTGGTACATGCTGCACTGTAAATTTCCTATTTAACATTATCACATTCTGCACTAGGTAAGTCATCTCAGACTCTATGAAGCCATACCCAATATTTAGTGTAATTTAGGCCACGCACACTTTTTTTTTTGCACACTGACCCAGCTGATTTCATGATACGCCCCTGGAAAGAGGGTAGGTGGCAGGGGAAAGGAGGAGGTGGAAGAAATGAAGGGAGAAAACCAAAAGAAGGGAAAACCTTTTTATTTTATTTTTTTTTTTTGGATTGGGTCGGGGGTGGAGAGAAAGGGAAGGGAAAGGGAGGGAGAAGTAGGAGGAGGGGGAAGGATGGGAGGGTAAGATACAGAGGGAGGAATGGAGCAAAGAAAGGGAAAGGGGGAAGAGGATGAAATTGAAACTATAAAGCAAAGAAAAAAGGGAAAGGAAGATAGGAAAGGTATGGATAGAAGATGCAGAAGGACTTTGGAATCTAGAGAAGGAAGGGAAGAATGAGAGGGGGAAGAGAAAGATGGGAGAGAAGGAATAGGAAGAGAAAGGGGGAAGGAATGGAGGGAAGAGAGGATGCGACGAGTCACCTTTTATCCCTATGTAGTGTTTATGAATACATTTTCTGTTTTTGGTCCCATATCTCCCTTAAATTCTGGGAAACCCTGAGGTTATAAAACCATTTACAATGCCAAACTCATTCCAACACCTGTCCTGTTGCTATATACTCTCAGTAGTACCTCTGAAAGACCTTAAACAAAAGTTTGTTGTGCTTCTAACCAAGTGCACTTGGCCTGTATTTAACATGACCCTTCCTCTTAGATAAGTTTATTTTCACATGTGAACTTGTTTTGCCCTCCACCAATTTCCTGGTTGCTGCAGGGTTAACTTAGTACATATTTTCCCGCTCTCTTCCTGTTGTGTTGCCATGGAGATGGCAGTAAACATTATAGCGTTCAACGCTGATGTCACCCGGCATATAATTATAAAGTTGTGTGTGCGCGGAGTGGGATTCTGGGCATTTTTCCAGAAGTGTCCGTGTTCCAGGCGACTAGTGATACTGTCAAGCACACATGTAGAGCGCTGCTTTTGCCTGTTTATTTAATCTCACGAAAAGTAGAGACAAACTGCCCAGAATTAATAAACTTTTCTTAAGGCTTAGGAGCAGAACCCTGCAAATGAGACAGATCGTTTTTTGCAAAAGACGTCAAATTTTCCATTGCTTAACAAAGGATAGTATAAAATTCCATGTTAAAGTACTTGCAATCGGAATGTCTGTTTTTTAAACTCCTTTTCACTACCAGCCTTGGGATAATTTCCTAGTCAAGGGGATATGAAACAACTCAAATGAGTGTTACATGGTTAATGTCATGTTAAATCATATGCAGTTTCCTTAAACTGGCCACATGCTTTAAATCTGATTGTACAATCGCTTTAAAATTTTCCAAGGACTATGTAATACAAGAGTTTGGATAAAGTGGACCTAGCATCAGATTTTTTTTTTTTTTTTTTTTTTTTTTTTTTTTTTTATATTAAAGTGATTTGTAAATCAATTTTTTTTAATTTTAAAAAAATAATAATAAACCTGTTATACTTGCCTACTCTGTGCAAAGGGTTTGCACTGAGCAGCCCCGATCCTCCTCTTCTGGGGTCCCCTTCCAGCACTTCTGGCCCCTCTTCAGCGAATGCCCCCATAGGAAGCCGCTTCCTATGAATGCACTCATGCAGGCTTGATACCAAGCTATGCTGCCTATGTCTATAGGCACAGACATTGTGGCATGGCCCTGCCCCCCCCCTGCCTTGTCACAGGATTTGATTGACAGCAGCAGGAGCCAATGGTAATCAATCTACCCTGTGAGGAGGGAGAGAGCTGTCACTCTCATGCATCTTACTGGATCGTGATTGGGCGCAATTAAGTATGGGGGGGGGGTGAACTCAGGCGCACAAGTTTTTTACCTTGCATGCATTAAGGTAAAAAAAAAACTTGACCCTTTAGAACCATTTTAACCACTTCAGCCCCGGAAGAATCTACCCCCTTACTGACCAGAGCACTTTTTGCGATTCGGCACTGTCGCTTTAACTGACATTTGCGCGGTCGAGCGACATTGCTCCCAAACAAAATTGACGTCCTTTTTTCCCCACAAATAGAGCTTTCTTTTGGTGGTATTTGATCATCTCTGCGGTTTTTATTTTTTGCGCTATAAACAAAAAAAGCGACAATTTTGAAAAAAACGCATTATTTTTTACTTTTTGCTATAATAAATATCCCCAAAAAATATATAAAAAAACTTTTTTTTTCCTCGGTTTAGGCCGATACGTATTCTTCTACGTATTTTTGGCAAAAAAAAATCGCAATAAGAGCTTATTGATTGGCACAAAAGTTATAGCGTCTACAAAATAGGGGATAGTTTTATGGCATTTTTATTTTTTTATTTTATTTTATTTTTTTTTTTACTTTTTTATCGTGACTGCAACATTATGGCGGACACATTGGACAATTTTGACACATTTTTGGGACCATTGGCATTACTACAGCGATCAATGCTATAAAATTGCATTGATTACTGTAAAAATTTCACTGGCAGTGTAGGGGTTACCCACTAGGTGGCGCTGTAGGGGTTAAGTGTCTCCTAGGGAGGGATTCTAACTGTGGGGGGGGAAGGGGCTGTGTGTGACACATCACTGCTCACCGCTCCCGATTACAGGGCGCGTGATCGGTGTCAGCGTCATTAGGCAGAACGGGGAAATGCTTGTTTACATTAGCATCTACCCGTTCTTCCTCACCGTGAGATGATTGCGGGTATGCCCGCGGACGTCGAGTCTGCGGGACCCACGGTCACGGAGCTCCTGGCAGGCGCGCGCCCGCAAGCCGCCTCTTAAAGGGCAACATACAGGTATGTTAATCTGCCTGTATGTGCCTTCTGACGCAGTATATCTGAGTGAGCCTTTCGGGAAGCGGTTAAAGTACAAGAATGCTAAATGATTTTAAGGTTTCCCAGGTGTTTATTATCGCAGTACTCCCCACAACAATGCCTAAGTCCTTGTTCACACTGGACCAATTTGACATGGGATTTGACATGTCGGATCGGAGCCTATTGCCAGCAATGGCACTGTCTGAATCGGTGCGATGGCAACTTTGCGGCGCCGCACTGATTCCAAAAAGTAGTTCCTGCACTACTTTTTGGCGACTTCGGGGGTGATTTCAATAGACATCTGTGCATGAACCGGAACAGATGTCTCCAAATTGCCCCCGAAGTTGGACTGAAATGCCGGTTTGAAATCGTGTGAGTTTGCATTCAATGTGAATCTAGGCTTAATCTGCTTTTCTCTCCATCTTTGATCATCCAGCATCCAGGGTTACCATCAAATTCCTGAACTAAGATGCTGGCTCAGAGATGGCACAATCATGTGTAAATCCTGGAACCTGTGCAGTTTTTGGCTGTGTCCACAAACGTCTTGACACAGATCGGCCCCTGCTGCAGGCTCTAACCTTGTGACTTGCTATAAAGTTACAATGTTGCAGTCTAAACGTTGGGGAAAAGGAGACTGAGGAAATGCTTCCTCCTGCCTAAAGCAAACTGACAACATCTCAACCGAGCCACTGGACTGGAGATCAGTGATGGCTTTTTAACCTCTTGGCATCCGGAGGCCGTCATATGACGGCCTCAACTTTCGGGGCTTATATCTGAATGATGCCTGAGGCTACAGACATCATTCAGATACCAGCATTTTCAGCCGGCGATTCCGTACACCATAAGAATGATCATAGCGGCCGTTCCGCCGCTTGATTGTTCTTACGGGCGGCGAGAGGGGACGTCCCCCCCCCCTCCTGCCGCCCTCCGGTGCTTCTACCGACTCACCTCAGTGCGATCGGTGAGTCGGATAGCGAATCCGCCGGCGCCGGATGTTCACCATAGAGATTTCAGGCGGACCAGATGGTCGCCGGAGTCTCTATGATCGTTCGGAGGCCGGGCGCGATGTTATGACGTCACGCCCGGCCTCTGCATTCAAAAAAACGGCGCCGCTTCGGCTGGGAAGCGGTGATTTTTTTTTTTTTTTTTTTTATTTTAGGCTTCCCAGTCTAGAGGTGAGATGTGGGGTCTTATTGACCCCACATCTCACTGTAAAGAGGACTGATCGTGTCATATTCCTATTACAAAGGATGTTTACATTCCTTGTAATAGGAATAAAAGTGATCAAAAAAAAAAAAAATTTTAGAAAGTGTCAAAATAAAAATTAAGTAAAATTAACAATAAAAAAAAAAAAAAAAAAAAAAAAAAAAAAAATTTTTAAAGCGCCCCTGTCCCTGTGAGCTCGCACACAGAAGCGAACGCATACGTAAGTCCTGCCCACATATGAAAACGGTGTTCAAACTACACATGTGAGGTATCGCCGCGAACGTTAGAGCGAGAGCAATAATTTTGGCCCTAAACCTCCTCTGTAACTCAAAACATGTAACCAGTAAAAAATTTTAAAGCGTCGCCTATGGGGATTTTTAAGTACCAAAGTTTGGCTCCATTCCACGAGCGTGTGCAATTTTGAAGTGTGACATGTTGGGTATCTATTTACTCAGCGTAACTTCATCTTTCACACAATGCAAAAAAATTTGGCTAACTTTGCTGTTTTGTTTTTTTTAAAGCATGAAACAGTTTTTAAAAAAAAAAAAAATGCGTTTGAAAAATTGCTGCGCAAATACCCTGCAAGATAAAAAGTTGCAATGACTGCCATTGTATTCTCTAGGGTCTCTGCTAAAAAAACATATATAATGTTTGGGGGTTCTATGTAATTTTATAGCAAAGAAATTATGATTTTTGACATGTAGGAGCGAAGTGTCAGAAATGGCCTGGATGCGAAGTGGTTAATGATAAGATTGTGTTTTGTTTTTTTGTTTTTTTGTTTTTTTGTTTTTTTGTTTTTTTGTTTTTTTGTTTTTTTTTCTTTACTGTTGTGTATTGTGAGATTTCAGCTTTATTCATGCAGACTTGTAAAGTGAATGAAAGGTCCAATTTAACACATGCTCTTGATGCTAGGAGTATTCTTTGTTTTTGTGACCTGAATGATGTCCAAACACATCAGTCTTTGGGCCTTCTTATAAGCAAAGCTGAATGTAGCAGTTTTATTTCATGATAAAGCTGTGCTTTTGCAATGCTGCTTTGTCCAGTGGCCTTTTTAAGGTGACTGAATACCGGCTGGCAGTTTGAGAAAGGGGAAACGTTTCCTCCTGCCTGCAGCAGAATTATCTTCTCAGCCAAGGCAAAGTCACATATAAATTAATCTCCTGTGTATGGGTTTGTGTCTCATAATTCTAAGATTGTTTGTTTTTAATTAATAACAATCCATTAATTTTAACACATTGTGACTTTTGTTTTGAAACTTGTTGTTTTTTTTTTTTTTTTTTTTTTTTAGCATGTTGTCCAAATGCTGCCATGCCATGGTTGCATTAATATACCCTTTTGCCTGGCAACACACCTACATTCCTGTGCTTCCTCCATCAATGATTGACATCGTCTGTTCACCCACTCCATTCCTGATTGGTCTGCTATCCAGTTCTCTGCCTCGTCTGAAGGACCTGCCTGTGGAAGAGGTGAGCTTTAGTCACGTTCACCCTTTAGGGCAGACAAAACATAAACTATTAGTATGTTTGGTTGCATGTTGAGGATTCACATTCAGCATTTTCATCATACTGTCTCCATTTCTATAAAACAGCCATGTTTTGAAGAGGTCATACATTTGTCCGTGCAGAAACTTTACAAGTTCTGCATCTCAGCCTAAACTTTGTTCCTTTACCAGTTGCAACTAGTGCAGTCACAGTTGCGATTCTTTCCAGCCTAAGACCCCTTTCACACTGGGGCGGTTTGCAGGCGTTATTGCGCTAAAAATACCGCCTGCAAACCGACCCAAAACAGCCTCCGCTGTTTGTTCAGTGTGAAAGCCCGAGGGCTTTCACACTGAAGCGGTGCGCTGGGAGGAGAAGAAAAAATCTCCTGCAAGCCGCATCTTTGGAGTGGTGAAGGAGCGGTGTATTCACCGCTCCTGCCCATTGAAATCAATGGGACAGTGCGGCTATACCGCGGCAATACCGCGGCTATAGCCGCGCTATACGAGTGGTTTTAACCCTTTTTCGGCTGCCAGCGGGGGGTTAAAACCGCACCGCTAGCGGCCGAATACCGCGGTAAAACAGCGCTAAAAATATCGCTGTTTTACTGCCGACGCCCCCTACCGCCCCAGTGTGAAAGCAGCCTAAAAGATTAGATTCCCCTCCCCCCTACTTGTCTTTGAAGGTTCTAATTTATACAGGTCATGGCATTGGTAGTAGTTGGTCACATTCTGTAATGTTGAAGATGATTTATAGCTTTTCAAATGTTTCTAATTACTCATCAGTGTTTTTAAGATTGAGGGGGATGATTTACTAAAACTGGTGCATACAGAATCTGGTGCAACTGTGCATAGTAACCAATCGGCTTCTAGGTTTTATTTGCAAAGCTTTACCTTAAGGCCCCTTTAACACTGGGGCGGTAGGGGGCGTATTCGGCCGCTAGCAGTGCGGTTTTAACCCCCCGCTGGTGGCCGAAAAAGGGTTAAAACCCCTCGTATAGCGCGGCTATAGCCGCGGTATTACCGTGGTATAGCCGCGCTGTCCCATTGATTTCAATGGGCAGGAGCGGTTTAGGAGCGGTGAATACACCGCTCCTTCACCGCTCCAAAGATGCGGCTTGCAGGAGATTTTTTCTTCTCCTGCCAGCGCACCGCTTCAGTGTGAAAGCCCTTGGGCTTTCACACTGAACAAACAGCGGAGGCTGTTTAGGGGCGGTTTGCAGGCGCTATTTTTAGCACAATAATGCCTGCAAACCGCCCCAGTGTGAAAGGGGCCTAACTGAACAAACTGAAGTTAGAAGCTGATTGGTTACTATGCACAGTTGCACCAGATTCTGTGTGCACCAGTTTTAGTAAGTCTCCCCCAGAATCATACTCATGTATTTAGATATACACAAGTAGCACAGACACCCTAATCCAATCATATAGGAGTGAGACTTCCTTTTCGTAATGGTAATCCTGAAAGTTAATCCTTTTTACTCTGATAATCAGTGCCACCACTCACCAGATGTAAAGACCTCAAACGCTCAAGATCGAAAATTGCAAATATCTATATACACACACAGTGCCTTGAAAAATTGTTCATACCCCTTGAAATTTTCCAACTTTTTTTTTTGTCATTTTTACAACCAAAAACTTATGTATTTTATTGGGATTTTATGTGATAGACCAACACAAAGTGGCACATAATTGTGAAGTGGAAGGAAAATGATAAATGGTTTTCAAATTTTTTTTACGAATAAATATCTGAAAAGTGTGGTGTGCATTTGTATTCAGCCCCTTTTATTTTGATACCGCTAACTAAAATCTAGTGGAACAAATTGCCTTCAGAAGTCACCTAATAAGTAAAGATTCTGTGTGCCTGTGTGTAATTTAATCTCTGTATAAATACAGCTATTCTGTGAAGCCCTCAGAGGTTTGTTAGAGAACCTTCGTGAACAAACATAAAAGCCAATAAACACACCATACAGGTCGGTGATAAAGTTGTGGAGAAGTTTAAAGCAGAGTTGGGTTATAAAAAAAAAATCCCAAGCTTTGAACATCTCATGGAGCACTGTTCAATCCATCATCCGAAAATGGAAAGAGTATGGCGCAACTGCAAACCTACCAAGACATAGCTGTCAGCCTAAACTGACAGGCCAGGCAAGGAGAGCATTCATCAGAGAAGCAGCCAAGAAGCCCATGGTAACTCTGGAGGAGCTGCAGAAATTTACAGCTCAGGTGAGAGAATCTGTCCACAGGACAACTATTAGTCTTGTACTCCACAAATCTGGCCTTTATGGAAGAGTGGCAAGAAGAAAGCCATTGTTGAAAGTCATAATAAGTCTGCATTTTGTGAGAAGCCATGTGGGGGACACAGCAAACCTGTGGAAGAAGGTGCTCTGGTCAGATGAGACCAAAATTAAATTTTTTGGCCTAAAAGCAAAATGCTATGTGTGGTGGAAAACTAACAGTGCACATCACCCTGAACACACCATCCCCACCGTGAAACATGTTGTAGGGATGCTTTTCTTCAGCATGGACAGGGGAGCTGGTCAGAGTTGATGGGAAGATGGATGGTGCCAAATACAGGGCAATCTTAGAAGAAAACCTGTTGGTCTGTCAAAGACTTGAGACTGGGGTGGAGGTTCACCTTCCAGCAGGACAACAACCCTAAACATACAGCCAGAGCTACAATGGAATGGTTTTGATCCTAGCATATTCAGGTCTGGACTTTGACTGGACCATTCCAGCACATGAATTCAATTGCTAATCTGTGGCAAGACTTGAAAATTGCTGTTCACAGAAGCTCTTCGTCCAGTCTGACAGAGCTTGAGCTATTTTGCAAAGTAGAATGGGCAAAAATTTCACTCTAGATGTGCAAAGCTGGTAGAGACATCCCCAAAAAGACTTGCAGCTGTAATTGCAGTGAAAGGAGGTTCTACAAAGTAATGACTCAGAGGGGCTGAATACAAATAAACACCACACTTTTCACATATTTATTTGTGAAAATTTTTGAAAACCATTTATCATTTTTCTTCCACTTCACAATTATGTGCCACTTTGTGTTGGTCTATCACATAAAATCCCAATAAAATACATTTACGTTTTTGGTTGTATCATGACAAAATGTGCAAAATTTTGAAGGGGTATGAATACTTTTTTAAGGCACTGTATATTAAACAACCTAATTCACACCTCCCATCCTGCACTTGCCTTGACACATTCCATAGTGATTAAAACTGAAGTGGCTTGGAGAAGCTACAAAACCTCTTCACATTACAGAACATGTCAAGTTGAATGGGACTAAAGCCAGCCATAGATGGATCGAATCTCGGCCGGTTCAGCAGGGAGTGGCCAAGATCCGATCCATCTTTTGGCACGCTGGTTATATTGAAGTTGATCTATTGATTGACTTCAGTACAATCAGCCAGTTTGATTCTTTTTTTTTTTTTTTTTTTTTTCATGTGACTACTGCTGGTGGCTTTAGCAGCCGACATGGATCACTGTGTTCTGCCAGCGCTCCGAGGGATTCCAACAGTCAGTGTAGATGGGGGAATCAAGCAATTTTCTTTCCTTCCACCTATAGTAGAAGGAAAGAAAACTATGTAGTCTATGGCTTGCTTGACTGCTACTAGCTACCATTCTGTTATTGTCCTGGTAACATCTCAGAATTTTTGAATTATCTTTCAGATTCAGCCCTGGTGACAAGTCACAGGACAAATAGAAAAACACAGGCAATTAAAACCTGACAACCCTGTCTAAAATGTAAAAAAAAAAAAAAAGTGCACTTAAACCCAGGAACAAAAATGTAACATACAGCTTACCAGTCCTTAGATGTGATGGCTGCATTCGTTTTATTTTTTCAGGCTAAGATTACAGTACAGTGAGTGTGGTTTTCACCCTAGGACAAGGGTTTTATTGGCTGGACCACCAGCTGCAGATAAATAAGAAAAGTCTGGGGGAAAAAAATCTAATGCAGCCACCATATCTAAAGCCCCATACACACTATTAGATTTTCTGAAGATTTTTGTCTTCAGATTTACCAAAACCATGTAGTGCAAGGGCCTGCCTGATTGCATACAAATTGAAAGCCTCGTACACACTGTACAATTGTTGGCCAACCGAGCATCTGATTTTTGTCAAAAGGGCGTGTGCCGGGATCTTGTCTTGCATACCAACGGCACACAATTCTCGTGCCACAAACACGAATGTGGTGACGTACTGCAAGGAAGCTCTTGAGCGCCACCCTTTGGGCCCCTTCTGCTAATTTCGTGTTTGGTGAGCATCGATTCCGAGCATACATGTTTGTACTTTGTACTTTTGTGTGACGGATTTGTGTACTGACCATACAAAAATTTGACGTCAAACCGTTGTCCGCCTAAAATTTACTAACCTGTCATCCAACATTTGTTGGCGGTAAATTGGATAACAATTGTCAAAAGGAGCATACCAACTGTAAGATTTTAGGACAACAGTCTGTAAACAGACGATTCCCTGCCAACAATCGTACCGTGTGTACGAGGCTTTTAGGTTTGAACTCCTATTATATGGTTTTGGTAAATCTGAAGACAAAAATCTGCAGAAAATCTAAGTGTGTATGGGGTCTAAGACTAGATTTACACCTACAGGTGCGACTGAGCACGCACACGTTTTCATGTGTTGGGCAGCCCATTCATTTCAATGGGCTGCCCTACGTGCAAGAAACCTAGAAAAGAAGTCCCTGACCCTTTTCCAAAAACCTGCCGCACCAAGTGCATTGTGCTGCAGCACCATGCGTTTGGCATGTGTGAAGATGCAAGTGTTAGCAGATGCATGGAGGTGCCATTAGCATTTACTGGCACCGGCACGCATCTGCTAAAGGGCAGCATGTTTCTCTGTGTGTCAGGAAAGTGTGAACCTAGCCTTTTGGATTGGTAAGCTGCCATATATTAGATTTTTGTTTTGTGGGTTTAGATGCACATAAAAGCTCAATTTTTTTTTTTTTTTTAGTGCTTATATTTTGTCTTCCCTGTTTCCTTCCTCCCCACCTCATCAACATTCTAATGAAATGATTATCCTGCCCCTGCTCCCTCCTAAATTGCCCCAATGGCTCCCACTGCTGTGTCTCAGCCAATGAGGATAGAGAGAGAGCCAAGAGAGCCTTTGCTTTCGTGTAAATCACTGGATTAAGATTGGGCTCAGGCAGGGACGTTCCTACAGGGGTCGCAGGGGTCACAATTGTGACCCGTCCCTCTGTACATCTGGATAGGGGGAGCTGACTGTCCATTCATAACTGAGTCAAAGTAAACTTTACTATGCTTCAGTTTACGAATGGTCTGTAAGCTCTCAACAGAGCTATTCCTGTCCATTCATTCAGTGCAGTTGAGGCTGCACAGGAGCTAGAGGGCTGTGTCCTCAATCTCCTTTCTCTGTCTCAAAGGTGAAACATCAGAGATCTGTTTAGACCCCTGATATTTCACCAAAGCCCCCCCAAAAAATAATTTTAAAATATTATATTCATTATTTATTTATTTTTTTTTACAATTTAAAAAAAACTAAACTACTGACACTGGGTTCAGAGGGAAGGTCCCTGGCTGTTGGGGCTTCATGGTTTATTGCATCGGGGCCCTAAAGGTTCTAGTTATGCCACTGGGCTCCGGTAAGCATTTAGGTGGAGTGGGGTTTATTTTTTTTTTATTTTTTACCTTTAATGTATAGAATAGGGTAAAAAAAAACTGACTTTATAAAGCCTTTATGTAACACTGGAATCTAAAACGAGCACCTGGAGGATCACTTAAGTTCTGTGTAAGGATAACTAATTCAAATCTAAGCATGCATTCAGTCTTTTCATAGCAGTGGGGACAGTACAGACTGGTTCTTTCTACTCAAATATCACTTCTGACATAAAAAGTTCTGTTTTGCTTGATAAAAATTGATAAAGCTCCAATTTAGTGAGATCAGTGATGTGGGAAAGTACAGACTACAAAGGGGTCTTTAATAGACCTTTGCACAATGAATCTAATTCATTACAATAAATTAGTTTTATTGATTTAATACAGTGCCTTATTGTCGCCTGGAACAAAGTGCCAAAAACCTTGTATCTAAGCCAAATAGTTAAAAGCTGAACTCTATGCAGAGAAACAAGACACAAATGATTGCAGCTTTGTATTAATTAACACATCAATAAATGTATATTTAAAGGGTAGGAAAATAAATGGCAAACTAAAGAAAAAAATATTTTAATAATTGCAACACAAGTCATATTGTAATTGAATGTTATTAAAAATTACCTTTTCGATCTGCAGCTGCTGTATTTTTCTGAAAATGCAATATGGTTACCTGGAGGTGTTCTGTACATAGAATGTGTACAGAACACCCCCCCCCCCCCCCAAAAAAATATAATTTCCTGCTTGTGTGATTGGCTCTCTGATTTTCCCAGAATTCTGTACTAAGATACAAGTCAGATTTCAGGCACCCCTGCCTCACAAATGTCATTTTTGGTGAGATACTCCCAATAGGAAATCACGTCTAAAGGGATGCAGACCCTGCAGATTTCCTCATTAGTGTCCTGCAGGTGCACAGCTGATTGCTAATTATGAAACCACTCATTAGATTTATTTTCCCACATGGGCACAGAGAAGCACACAGGGATTCCTTCAGATTAAAAAAGGTAGGAATCTGCAACAAAGGTTGTTATAATCCCTGCAATGTACATAGATCACCAAGAGGGAAACGTTTTCTCCAAAAGTGGAGTTACACTTTAAAATACAAGCAGTGTAAGTACCTGAATGTTACCTGGTATCAGCCTCTTGCAGAGCTGAAATGTGAGAGGTAGAAGCACTACAAAGAGCCTATTGATTTGTACACTGACCAGAAGCATGCTGATAGGAGGAGAGAACACAGTGATGAGCTGTTAACTATGTTGCATCACTTTTAACTGTCCAGTCACAGGCTTGGGGGTAGGTGTAGGATGACCTAGGCTTGGAAATCATGGGTGCTTAGCCTGTCCCATCATGCCTCTGCGTTGGGGAGTCATGCTTATAACTGTCAGCTACTTGCAATGCCTTATGGGACTTAGTTCTGCAACAGCTGGAGGACCAAAGGTTAAGCACCCATGGAAGTGATGCTGGCCATCAAAAGGACACCTAGTGGTGATAAAAAGTACTGTTGGCGAAATCTGTTAGTTAAAGGTTTTAAATTGAATTAACTCTTTAGTGTCACTTTAATGCTACTGACAGACTGCATCACATACAGCATGTCATTTTTGTTTTTGTCCATTTGTTCCACTTTAAGTAGTTATAAGTTTGTTTCACTGTTAGGGTTTTATATTACCAGGGTAAGTATAACAAGGCAAATGCCATGTCACATTTTTAGATATAAATAACACTTCTCTAAAGCATTGTTGATCACAATTTGAATGAAACAAAGAGATATATTTTGTATCTGGACGCTCATCCATGGACATTGCTGACAGATGAGCACATTGTATCATGCTGATTCTGGCACTCGGTCAGTGGCCCAGTTTTCACAAGAGAGAAATAATTACCGTAATTAACTAATGGCTTCCGGAGGCAGAGAAGGGCCCTCGCATGCCAAAAACAACACCATTCTGTGTATGGCTGTAAATGATAAGCTGTTGGCCCCTGGAGAGGTTCAAAGGGAGGGGAAGAATCACTGGCAACAAATCATTTATGTTTTAATGTGTATGTTCAGACGAAAAGTTTTGGTTTTTGATTAAAGAGGAGTTGGCACCCTTGTCAGGTTTTTGCTGCTGTCCATGGCTCATTTGAGAGATTTCCTCTTTTCCAATCTTGCAGAGAATGTTTTACCAGACATGAGGTGAGGGGGAACTCTTAAACCGCAATACAGACAGAAAAAAATTGCTTTCCTATAGTAGCATAGGGAAAGGCTAGAACCTCGGTCAGGTCCCAATTTCTGCCGATTTTTTTTTTTTTTTTTTTGTTTTGTTTTTTTCTCCACTTCATGTCTATTGGAACGGTTGTCAACAGAACAGGAAGTGAGGGGAAATCTCTCTAATGGAGTCAAAGATGGCCATAAAAAAAATTGACAGGAGTTCTAATCCTTCCTCTGTCCAAAGCTAGAAAAAAATGTGTCTAGATGTACACTTTAGAGACCCTGTTATCAGACTGTTCCTTTCAACATTTATCCCATACGATTATATGCGCATTTCACATATTTTTTTGCCTTGTGTTTTTCCCGTAAAAGCCTCCCTTGTGTAGCCATCCAAAAGCCCTGAGACTGCTGCTGGGTGCAACCTGTTTGCACATAATGTCAGCAGCTACAGCAGACTCACAGCTGTCACCCAAGTGTATTCTCCTCCACTCCTTCCCTGACCGCTATATAAAGGTTATGAAGGAAGGTAAGGGGAGGAGCTGGGCCAGCACATACAGTAATTAGACACTCTCAGAAGAGAAGAGGGCTATGAGGTGCAAGGAGGGAGAGGGCTGTGCTGGGGAACTGACATTCCCTGGAGTTTTCCTTCTCTAGCAAGTTCAGAAGTATATTGCTAAATTGGTTATGGAAATAAAAAAAAAAAATGCTGCAAGTAAGCTTTTCAAATACTTGATTGCTTTTATGTTGGTGACAGGGTCTCTTTAAAGCTTCTGAGATTTTAGCGAATGTGTTTAGATCTGCTTTAAAGAGCTTCTCTTTCTGTAATGGGAGATATCCTTTAATCAGTGCAGTTTCGGTTTCCTGATGTCCCTGTTCAGCGGTTGCTCAGAGTGGGTGGAAAGCAGTGGCTGGGCAGTGATTGGACCGGCTCCAGAACGTTGAAAGGATTTGTCATTTATGGTCAGTGGTAGGGAAACCTCAAACCACAGCTGAGGATGTGTACACTGTAGAAATGGCTCAGACCCAGCTGCTGCGGACACTACATTGGGCAGGAAGGAGGGAAAATGCAAAAGAGGGGACTGGAAAGCCCCCCGAGAAACAGGAAATGAAAGGCCTTTGTTTTGTTTCTATACAGGTTCTCCTGGTGGACCTTGGTAATGATCGCTTCCTCAGCCAGGTGAGTGTGACGGTCAGTACTAAAAGAACCTTGAAGGTCGCCATCTGCTTCACCTTGATAATAGAAGACCACTCATGTCTTGTAGAGCTTGCAGGAAGCACCTCGTTTTCAGGCTGGGCAGGCTTTATAAATATCCCCCCCCCCAAAAAAAAAAAAAAAAAAAAAAAATAATATATAATTTTTATTATTTTATTCCATTTGCATATAGTTCTTAGACATCTAAGCCTACTTTTTCTGTTGAATGCACTGTGGCAACTAATGGTCCGCTCCCTCCTCTTCTTTACCATTCCCAAGATTTGGGAGTTTTTTTTTGTTTGCATCACCCTTCCTTTAGCAATGAAAATGTCTGCAGTTCAGTTACCCTTAGAACCCCAATCATGAATCTTTTCCTCTATATGTTCTAGATGGAGGATGAAGACTCCATCCTCCCCCGGAAACTGCAAGCGGCTCTGGAACAGATCTTGGAGCAGAGGAACGAGTTGGCTAGTGAAATAGACACTTCTGCTAATGGCCAACAAGGTAAATAGTAGAGTTTCTGTCTTAGTTTAAGAATAGAATTCTTTGTCCCTGCCTCCATCTGCAACTTCTTTTTTTAGCTTGGTCAATAAAAGTGCGAACCTAGGGCTTGATTTTATCATCTGGCTCAGGAAACCTTTTGACGTTCTACAAATACTATTGGAACTGAGACATTTGGTCCATTTATATGAGGTGGCCCCAAACTTGGGTCTTTGGAGTTCACCCACTATGTAGTTTACCCAATATTTTGAAGCTGTACTTTTTTCAAAATGGTTGTAAACCTCAGATATGAAATATGATCAAAGAATATCCCGCTATAGTGTGTACTTGTCTCTATCCAGAGCACTAAATGTAATTTTTGTCCACTGTCTCATTCCTCTGCTATAAGCATATGTCACTTCTGACAAATTTTCCTGACAGCAAGAGAAAAATGGTGATGGGAGGGACCTCCAGCTGATTGACAGCCACAGCTCTGTTCCTGTGTGGCGTGTTTCTTCCCTTCAATCAGCTCTCAGAACTCTCCCCACTGAGCTCTGCAGAATGTAACTTCAGATCTCCGCCCACTTTTTTCAGAACTCTCAGACAAGTTGTACATTCTGCACTGTGAATGGATATAGAGCAGAGAAGAGTGCAGATAAACAGGTTCAACTTATGTGGGAGGATTTGTTTCATCTCTGTATCATCTGAGGCCAGTCACTTTACTGGGTATATGTGAGGGTTTACAACCACTTTAATAGACGAAAACAAAATCCTTTTTTGATAAGCCTTCTGCAGGATTGGATTGGAAGGTCTTGGACCCACCAGATGAATTCACCAATAGAGTTCTAGTGAAGACTAAGTATTACATTTTTTTTGGCTAGTTAGAAGTCATAGGGCACTGTTCTGCATAAAATCCCGTCTGTATTCCAATGAGAGAGAATAGGCTCACCATTCATCCTTTAATGGGCCAGTCTAGGCTTGGCCTTCTAGTGGTCTCTGGTGGTGTTAGTGACTGAAATCTTTTGCAGGTTCCTCTAAGCCACAGAAGTCACGTTATTCATTTTTATGTAATTCAGCATCAGAAATATCAATATAATTTTTTTATTGGGGTGACAAAATCTATTTTTCCATAAATAATATACATTTATTCTCCAGATTCCAGCGCTCTCAATGACGTGGTATCTGAGGCCTTTGTTCGCTTCTTTGTGGAGATAGTTGGCCATTACTCTTTATTTATGGTTCCTGGGGAGCAGGAAGAGAGGACGCTCCTCCGCGATGCCTTTCGCAAATCCATCTCCTCCAAGAGTGTCCGCCGATTCCTGGAGGTCTTCATGGAGACTCAAACATTTGGAGGCTTTGCCCAAGAGAGAGAGATGAGGAAACAGGGAACCAAAGGTCAGTGAGTCCAATTTTCAGGTTATTTGCAGTGAGCCTGTCTGTTAGTCTGCTCTGACTTATTAAAGACAAGGCAATAGTTGCTTTAGGTGGCCTATGTTTTACCAGTTTTCTTTCATCTATACAGTGATTTAGCAATGATGTGGATTAAAATATATGTAAACGATCGCCCTGCAAAACAACCCATTCAGTTTAAAATAGAAATTAAATGCAAAACATTTGTGTATACTTATTTTTATTTTTTGTATCACAATGTCTGTTTTCGGCTGCATAAGGAGCCCAGAGAGCTAGGGAAGGAGAAACAGTAGCACACTGGTTTTCCCAGTGAATTGTTGTTGGTGGTGGTGGTGGTGGGGGGGGGGGGGGGTGTCAGCACCAGTCTGATAGTTGGAGAAGAGCAGGCTGAGTTCCTTGCTCAGCCAGAACACTGACCATACTGTGCTCTCATTCCTGGTGTGGTCAGTTTTTAGTAGGGGACTGGCAGGAACACCAGATTTTACAAACATGGGAAGTGTGTCTAAACCTCAAAGAAATATATAATCTTTTGCAGTTTACTGATCCTTAGATATGGTGGTTCCATTAGTGTTTTTTTTCACATTTATTTTTACCTTTTGATCCTGCCAGTAATATGCTTCCTGTTCTAAGGTGACATCACACATTCACTGTACTGTATCTATGGAGAAGCAGCATTGTCATCCTGGGACATACTACTCCCTTTCTTCTCAGCATTGTTACATAGGGGAAGGTGTTCTGTAGTTCACAGAAGATAGCAGATAATGTTGTTTGAGATGACCAGCTTCATGCACAGGAACTTGGGACACTGAATTTCTGGCAGGACCAACAGGTATATTTCTGTACTTGCTAAAAAAAAAAAAGTTCCTTACCTGAAAGCACACACAGCACTTCAACACTACAGCGTCCTATATAAAACCTTTTGTCAATTGGAGGAAAACAAGCTTTGTGTTTTGTTTTTTTTCCTTCTGTGTAACAATCTGTGCAAATTACTAAAACGGCAGAATGAATTCTTAAACAGAAGCATTGTCAGTGCTTTGTACCCAGCCTCCTTTCCTGTTGTCTTTTGTTGTTCTGATATGAAATCCCAACCCCTGAGAGCTTGCTGAGCAACCCCCGCAGATGCCGACACAGCTGTGAACGCAAAGGATTCTGGGTGTATAAGGAAGATGCTGAACTCACCCGCTATCTGTATTTACAGGTCTGTTTGAGGTCAGGGCGCAGGAATATCTGGAGACGCTGCCGGGAGGGGAGCAGAGCGGAGTCAACAAGTTTTTCAATAGGATAGGTGAGCTGGAAAAAGGGATAATGTCTGCCTGCTGAATGTCTCTCACTGTGTATACCCTTAGGCTTAATGTACACAGGACGTTTTACACCCTCTCCCGAACGATTTAACTTGACAGATGGTAATTGATGTTTAAAAACGTCCATTTTGTTGCCGCAGTTAACCGTGTTTGCGTTTTTTTTTTTTTTTTTTTTAAATGAAAACCGCTTGTAAACGAAACGTGGCTGTTACAAGCTTGTAAGACAAAGATGAGCTAGTATAAATCACATACTAGCTCATTATGAAATACCTTAGAATGAAGCCCTCCAGCGACACCTGCACACCACTGAGACAGCTGACCTCTTCCGCGGTGTTTCTTCCAGGTTCGCGGGCTCCGGCGCTGTGAGTGGCCGGAGCCAGGATGATGTCACTCCCGCGCACGGCACAGGGCTCTGAAAAAACGGCACAGGCGGCCGGCTGTTCCTTCCGAGCGCATGCGCCGGTAATTTCACTGGCTGTATGTACAATAAATATCTCCTAAACAGTGCAAGTTTAGGAGATATTTACACTACCTATAGGTAAGCCATATTATAAGCTTACCTATATGTAAAAAGCAGTAGTAGAGTTTACTACTTCTTTAAACCTACCATCTATATCAGCCCTCAAAAATTACACTCGCCTGCTCGCATTTTGCGAGTGAATTTTGAGGGCTGGTGAGGAAGGGCTGCCTGGAAGCAAGGGGGGTGAGCACTGCCGGCCGGCGGGTTGTATTGTAGTCCTTTTCCCAGCGCTCGCGGAGGGGAAGAGAGAGGAGAGAGCCGGCTGGATGATTCAGAGCACAAGGTACATCACTAGCGGCTTTCATTTCAATAGCAGAGTGTTCCCCGCACTCGCTGTCACACACAGCCCCGCCCCCTGTTCCCAGGGAATTTGATAGACCGATCACCCGTCCAACCCAGGACAAGTGATGTGTATCAAAGTTCCCTGGCTAGGGGGCGGGGCTGTACGGGACGCCAAGAGGCGGGAACACACAGCAATTGAAATCAAAACTGTTCCAGTAATGTCCCTCGGCGCTCTTATCATCCGGCCAGCAATGCTCTTCTTCTCCTCTGCTCCCCTGCACTGGTGGGCATGGATAAAGTTGCTGGATTTTGTATTAAACATTTAAGGGTAATTTCATGAGATAATTTATGAGGGTGTGTTTAGGGGCGGGGCAGAGTAGGGGTTGGGTGGGACAGCTGGTGGCAAGTAACCCTTGAGGCCTGGCTAGTAGCTCAGGACTTGAAATTTTGAGCCCTGATTTATGATTGCCTAGCATATTGTATCTTAGTATTTTTGTCATAAATATATTATAGCGTAATTTATTTTTGGTGGGTGGGCACTGGAAAAAGATCATACATTGCTAAGTATCTGAATCTCCACACTTAACTTGTTATACTATGTTAGCCTTTGCTTCTCGGGATATGTGTGTGTGCTGTTATTTAGTTGTATTCTCCCCCTGTCCGAGTAGAAAGGTCATCCCAAACAACACTTTTTTATTTCCCAGCACACTTGCCAGCCTGCAAAATAACCAAATTGGCCCTGTCTAACGGTTTACATTAAAAACAGGGTTTTATTTGCACACATTTGCAAATCTATGCGTAAGCCGCAGTGCCCACGTCAAGGGACCTCTTTATATACTGCGATCCTAGCTGTAAATTTCCAGAGCCTCTATAGTAAGGGCACGTATAAAAATGGATAGATTAAGGGCAGGTGTGCCTGGAGGGAGCCCACCCTCTCCTTAAAGAGGAAGTATGGGTTTTACTTTTGTTCCCTGCAAAGTAAAAGCATAATGGGCTAGTCTGCAGTCGCCTATGGAGATTTTTAAGTATCGTAGTTTGTCCCCATGCACAGTATCAAAGCATGACATGTTTGGTATCTATTTACTAGGCGTAACTTCTTTCACTTTATACAAAACAATTGGGATAACTTCACTGTTTTGTTTTTAATTCATAAAAGTGTCCTTTCCCAAAAAATTGTGTTTTGAAAGACAGCTGTGCAAATATCATGTGATGTAAAATATTGCAACGATCGCCATTATTTTTCTCTAAAAAATATAAATATAAATATATATATATATATATATATATATATATATATATATATATATATATATATATATATATATATATATATATATATATATATATATATATATATAAAAATTATAATTTGGGGGTTCTAAGTAATTTTCTAGCAAAAAATACGTATTTTAACTTGTAAGCAACAAATGTCAGAAAAGGGCTTAGGCATGAAAGGGTTAAGACAGTGGTCTCCAAACTTTGCTTGCCTTTATCCTTTATCTGGCCCTTAAGGCATAATTTCAGCCACTGACACCAACAATGGTGCATAATTCCTGCCACTTACACCTACAATGGGGCACTATTCCTTCCAGGACACCACTGATGGAGCATAATTCCTTTGACAACAAAAATGGGCCACTATTTCTCCCCCTAGATCTGGCATTGTTTACTCCCACTGGGCACAGACTGCTCTGCCTAAAATCTGAAGAACAGTAAACTGGCCCTTTCTTTAGAAATGTTGGAGACCCTTTCCCTAAGATCTCAGTCTAATTGCTTTTTGTATCTTGTGGAGTTATAATATTTTCCTCCTCCTTTCCAGGAAGTAAAATGTGGTTTCGTCACAAGAAATAAGAAACCGAGGATAGAAGACAGAGGACTTTAAGTTATTAACACGTTGTCTCCACTTAACCGGATTTCTTACTGTTGGGAGGCGCCAAGAAAAAGCAAGCAAGGGGGCAATCTCCTTGCCTTGAGAGTGGCCCTTCTCCTCGACCCTCCTCACAGAACCTGTTTGGGCTCCCTCTGCTGTTTCATGCACTGGACAGACCTGATAAGCTCACCATTCATACTGCATCAGTGGCCACTATCATCTTTTAGGGATTTTTTTTTCAAAACTTTTATTTATATTAGAATTAAAAACAATCTTTGCAAGAAGACAGACTGATTTTATGACTTGATTGGGAATATTCAACTTTCCATTAAATCAGTATCTGGGGTGCAACATATCTGGAGGAGATATTTGGATACAAAAGGAGAATAACGTGTTTTTAAAGCTGAAGACCATATTGGGAATTGGTCATTGGTGTAATGAGCTTCACTACTACTTAAAACATAGTAGTGCCACGTTTTAGCAGGCTGTTGCTTCCTGTTGACACAGGCAAGAGTGCTCTGAAGATCATCTTTAGGTGTCTTTCACAAGATAGAACAAATGTGTTACCATGCTGGAATTGGTCCTCTGATGTCCATCTCATCTATATCTAGTGGCAAACTCGCAGCAGCTGGAAGATGTTGAGAAGAATGGCACGGGTTCCGCTATAGTTCAGCTTCCACTGTGTGCAATATCACAATTTCCACTTTTATTGAGCCATATGAACTGAGCAGTTGATGGGAAGTGTAGAGAGGCAGTGAACAGGTCATGTGGCCTTTTTTCTTGCAGTGGTTCATCATGTGACCCATCAACTGTAATCAATCAGTCATGTGCCTGGGAGCTGTCCGTGTGTACCTGTAATAAATCATGTGACCACTCAAAGTTCTCTTGTGACCTCTCCATTGGCAGCAAGTCATATAAATGTGAAATTAGCCTGAAAGCACCCACTCCTTCTTTGGACTATCCCTTTGTGCTAACAATTAGACGCGTCTTCTTTTGATGTACTCTGCCGACCCAGTATATTGATAACAAATCAAATGCTTTTCTGCATTCCGTGGCGTGTAAATGTCTGTGGTACTGATTATGTCACAAGGCAGCGCACAGAATCATTGTGTGACTTGCTGATAACATTTGATCTGTTGTGATTTTAGTTGTATCTGAAAGGTAGCATTAATTTGATTCTGATTTGTCATTGGTAACATTTTTACCATGTGGGAATTGCTGAGATGCCAACTGATAATGCCTGTACACCCACCTGAAACCATTGTTTTGTGCTCTCCACATTTCAGGCTGATTAGCTGAAACATTTAGGGCCGGTTCACACCACAACACGGTGCAGGAAAGGCACGTTCTGTGTGCATTTACACCATGTGAACACTCTGCACTTGCGAGACGCATGTGGGTGCTAATTAATTGTTTATGGCACCCCAAATGCATCTTGCAAATGCAGCCCATTTGCGCCAAATCGCATAGTACCGCAATACCATGCAATTTGACTTGGTGCAATTAACAAAAGTAGTACTTGCACTACTTTTTGCATGTTCCAGTTTGTTTTGCAGACTATTCATTTGAATGGGCTGGCAAAACCAGAATGCATGGGAATGCACACATTCCAGTGTGAACCAGCCCTTCATGCATAACTTTGTATAAGACACTTTGAGGCTTAATTATCCAGTGCCATGGGTGCTGGCAGAAAACCATGTGATGAAGGGGATGTTGCCTAGTAAAACTAGGGGCTCTGCTGTCTGTGTTGATCTATATACAACACAGTTTACATTGCCCAGTGTGAATTGTGCCTACTGCCAGCTTCCTCTGACCTTTTTATATAGTAATTTTGGTAAAGGTGCAATCTATCACAAATCCGTTTTATGAATCTGCCTATATTTGTGATAAGGTGTTCCTTGATTAGTCGGCACCTCTTTGGACTCTGCACAGTAATCCTTTTGGACTTTTTCAACAGAAGTGCCAAGGGCAGTGTTTTTCAGTTTCCTGTATCAACCAATCACAAATCTGCTTTCATTTGTGCCCTTGCTACCTGAACACTAGGCAAAATGAATCTAGCTATATTTTTGTAAAGCAGAGACATTTTTAGCAAGTAGGCCTCATGCACACTTGAGCTGAAAACACTGCTTTTACCGGAGTTTGAACTTTTTTTTCTCTCTGCCTCTGAACGCCCCTCCATGTCCATGCACACTGTAGGCATTTACAGGAAAAAAAAAATCACTTATGCATTCAACAGAGGAACGTTTTAGCAGGAAAAAATACCTGACATGCCTAAATGCGTCTAAACGCACGTTAACGCTAGACTTTTTTAGCACTTGAGCATTTTTTTCATTTCAGTGGCGAGAATATATTTGTACTTTGGCCATTGAAATGAAAAAACACCCAAGCGATTGACACATCTAGCGGGCTTGAAAAAAATGCAGCATAGAAGTGTTATTGCAGCTGCTTTTCACCTGCCAGTAGAAAAGCATTTAGAAGAGCCCCAATGTTCACGAGGCCTTAGTGTAAGTACCTCTACACTGTCTTCATACTGGCTTCCTGTAATACCCTGCACAGCATGATTCATATGAGCCAGTAGTAAAACATTAGATTGGCAGCCTGCACACAGCAATAAAGCTTGATTGGCCCATGGTATTTAAAAGGTTATTGAATCAAAATTCAAGAAGGTTCTGTTCATTAAATTATCTTCCAGAAGAGGTCTGAATTTCATGTTTGTGGCATGGTGGGTGACCCCCATCACAGTGCCCCATATCGGGTGTCCACCTCAAGGTGCCCCCCTGCATCAGGTGTCACCTTCAGTGTTGTCCTACATCAGTTGGCCCCACCAAAACCCCCTTATATCAAATGCCTCTATCACCATACCCCCGTCGGTGTCCCTTTACATGAGATGTCCCCCCATCAGAGTGCCACCTTACATCAGGTGTCACCATCGCAGATGAATGATGCTGGCCATCATTTAATTTGGAAGGCTGAGGACATCAAGTGGCAGAAAAAGTACTGCAGAAGACAGCTGCTGGTTAAAGGTACTTTTGCAGCAAAAGCTGCTTTTTCTTATTTGAGGGGCTATTATTTTTTTTATTTTTTTTTTCTTCCCTTTAATTATGCTTCATCCCTATGAAGGCTGACCTCTTGTTGCTACCGTCTACTGCTAAACACTGATTTTTGCGTTGTATTGTAAAACATGTGTTTTGTTTCCATGGTATACAGAGGTTTTGGAGATACGAGAGAGCTGTGTTTCCTGAAGGAAATAAAAGCTGCTGGCCATGCTGTCGGTTATTGTAACCATATGAGTCCTAAAATGCCGATTTTTGTCTGATAAACAAGCCATGCTGTAACGTCTCCTATACATGATGGGGAGGGATAGTTCACGTGTCGGTTCCAGCCTACTGCAAGCAGTTCATCTCCGCCTGTCCTCTTCTTCGTCTGTTTGTAATGTGTACGTCTGCTTATAGGAAATACCAAAGATGGAAAAGGTCTGTTTTCAAGATTTAAAGTGTGGTGGTATGGGGGAGGGTTCAGCCAGATGCAAAAAGGGAGCCATCTCTGACTTTAAGGAAACTTCAAGAGAAGCACTTGGTACCCATTCATACTGCCCTTACCATGACTTTTTATAACACAGTTATTGGTTGGCGCAATTTCGGTACCAGTCATTCCGATTCGCACCCCAATTGTATTGAATTGCATTGCAGTGGAATATGCACAATACCCTGGGTTGCGATGTGCTGCCATAAAATGGGAGCATGTGTCACTTTTGGCAGTGCAATGCACATTGCAGCGCATGTACATCACAGAATGAATGGCACCATATAGCACCAACGTAATGTGTTTTTGGGTAGATGCTGGTGGATTGTGCATTACCTGCTGGGTAATTTTAATCCAGAGCTCTGGTTGAAGAATGTTTGTTTGCTCCTGGGTTTCCAGCTCCACCCAGCCTTTTGAGGCCATTTTGTTTTGTTTTTTTTTCTTGCTGATTTTGTATATGGAGAATTGTGCAACAGGAAGAGTGAGACTAAGTAATTGAATCTCACCAATTGATCCTTTGAGAGATTTCAGTCAGTACATCAGGTGCCACGTAAAACTGAAATGTAATTTTTGTATTTTTGGGGGTGGGCATGACCCTTTCTACATCACAGCACCAATGCACCCCTTTATAAGGAATATTGGTAGTTGATGCATGTAAATGGCAGAATACTGAAACCACTAGTGGAGAATCCTGTGATCAGTTAGACTAAGGTTGGGTCCCCAGCATCTCTCTAGCTCGCAAGAAACGGGCCCCAGCACATTCTCGCAGGGAGTGCTGGGACTTGTATTTCACCAGCAGCTGAATGTGAATCTGCTGGCTGCCTAGGCCCAAGCTAGATGGTATCCTTTGTGGGACTTACTGTGCACATGTGTTAAAGTATAATATAATTCTATATATAAATACCAATAAAATTGAGCCTGTGGTTTATATAAAGATTGTTTGTATGGTTCTTTTCAGATTTTACCTATTGTAGAAATAAATTTTATGTTAATTATTTGACTTATTGAGCATTGTCTTTTTGATTATGTAATTTTAAAGTGTGTGTAAACCCTAACAATGTACTTAACTTTTGGTCTGTTAACAAAACATTTTCAATTGTATATTTATCTTTTGGATAAGTGCAAAAATACCTGTTGCTCCTGAAAGAATTCCTGTGAGCTCTGTATGTGTTCAAGTCCTATTGGCTTTTAAATCCCAGCTATCACTTAAGACTACAGAACCGCTTCCATCTATATTATAGAGAAAAGGAGGGGGAGTGGATTTGTAGTCTTGTCCTAGAGCAGGGGGTGCCCAACCACTAGCCCGCCACCTCCTACTCTGGGATGGCGTGTCGGCAAACCCAGATCACAGGTTCCCGACCCGCCATTCCCCGAGCATCAGTTTGAAGAACAGAGCCAGTGCTAGTGGAAGCAGAGCCTGTATAGCGATGGCTCCTATCACAAGCAGAGTGATACCAAATGTACTCTGCCTGTGACAGGAGCGATACAGGAAGTATCGGCTCTGCTCTCTACTGCAGCTGCATACTTCCTCCAGTGCCGGCTCCTGTCACACTGATGCTCGGGGATGGTGGGTTGGGAACCAGCCAGCAGTACCTGCCAACAGTACCCACCAGTAGTACCCATCAGCAGTACAGCCAGCAGCAGCCACCAGCCATACCCACCTGGGGGACAGCAGCAGCCAGCAATACCTGTAGTAATCCTGAGGAAGAAGTGAAGATTGAGGTCAGTTGAGGTGCAGGTAAGCGGCAGCCTTAAGCCCCTTTCACACGATTGGTCTGATCGGGTCCGCCTGTCTGTTTTTCAGGTGGACTCAATCGGACCCTCCTTTCACCTCTATAGAGTGGCAGATGTAAACGGACTTGTGTCCATTTACACCCGCCTATCTTCAATCCGATCCACTTAAAAAAACAAGGGGATCTTTTCCCTTCTGTTTGGGCGGATTGGAGGGTCCATAGAGGGCTTGTGTCCATGTCTGCATATGCAGTGTGGACACAGACTTGTCATCTGCCTGCTCTGCTTATTCTGGTCCGTGGCCAGTTACCAAGTTGCTAAAGTGACCCTCGCTCCTCAAAAGGTTGGGCACCCCTGTCCTAGTGTGATGCTTCTCCTCCATAGATGCAGTACATTGAGTGACTGTTGTCACTTCTTGAACAGGGAATGTGTTACTAGCAGGATTACCATGTGAGAAAAAAGGGGGAAGCCTGAAATAACAGCTAGCATATTTATGGACTGTGGTAAGCTGCAATATATTACATTTTCTTCTTAAGTTTAGATAACGTTTTATATACAGTGAAGAGGAGTTGGAGGCCTATTTTTCATTGTCTTCTCTATTCCTATTGGGGAGATTTTGGCTCACTTCCTGTCAGGACAGGAAATAAATCTGACCCAGGCACAGACAAAAACATATATATTTAGTAGAGTGAGGAAGTGTTAGAATTTCTGTCAATTTTTTTTATTTGACAACTACACACCCCATTGCTTGTAATAAAGATGAGATGGGAATGAATTGGGGACATAACCATAATGCAAAAGAGTGGACCCTACCTAACACCCAGCACTAACCTTTCATACAACTTAATCCCACTGCTAACCCCCACACTAAGGCATCATGCAGTCCTTTTAACCTAATGCTACTTGAAGAGGAAGTAAACCCTGATGCGTTTACTTCCTCTTTGTCTCCCTGCAAAGGTAAAGCATATTGGGCTACTATGCATCGCATAGTAGCCCTTTATGTGTCACTTGCCTGACAAGGGAGCCTGCGATGTCACCGCTGTCCCTTCTCCTACGGAGCATCCATCTTCGTTCCGGGCATGCACGCTGGTGCCCTCACTAATGACATGATCGCCGTTAGAGACGGCACGCTCAGTGTGCCTGCGCGCCATTGTCTATCTTTTGGAAATATCTCCTAAACCATGTAGGTTTAGGAGATATTTCTTGTGTCTACAGGTAAGCCTTAAAGCGGGAGTCCGGCGACCAATCCTTTTTTTTTTTTTTTTTTTTTAAGGTCATTGAGACACTTTGCTAACCCCAAAATAATACTCAGTTTGGGTGTAATATTTCCTCCTCTGTATGTTTTGGTACTGAAGAATAACTTAAAAAATGTGATGCTGGCTGTTTCCATCTTGCTTGTGGGCATGTGAAGCCCACAAGCATTGATTTCCTGGATGTGGTGAATGCTGTTCATTCACAGCTTGTTCACGCGCATGATCATTGTTTCCGCACTGAATCTTGGGAAGCCTGACACTAAGCTCCCAGGAGACAGTGCGGCGCCGGGGAAAGGCAATAAACACGCCTACTCCCATGGGAGGAGAGACAGGAAGTGCCACAATAAAGTACAATATAAAGGTAATTACAGCGATAAAAAAAAATTTTCGTGTGGCATTTGAACATCTATGCAATTAACTGAAGGGGGTAAGATTAAGTTAAAAATTTGAGTGGAACCCTGCTTTAATCTAGGCTTACCTGTAGGTAAAAGTGGTCTGTAATGCCCTGTATATAGTGGTTATTCTTGCGCTATCATGTATATTACAGCGGAGCAAGTGGAAAAGCTGCCTGCACCGAATAGGGTACAACCAGACCCTAATTAACAGTAAAATGAAATAGTGGGGTGGTGCTGCGCTAATCCAGCAACAAACCGGAAATATATTAAGGTGACAGTGCTAGTGGGGTACGGCGCTATAACAGAACCCTAAGTGTAAATAGCGACTAGTACCAATGACAGAAAATAGATAATAAATAATAAAATAATATGTGACAGATAATATATAAAAAACAGTTGCCAATGTGTTAAAAGTGCAATCACAATAAACATAAATAGCACCAATGGATATCCTTGATAAAAAAAATAAAATGTGCAATACAAAAAATTTGCAAAATGCTGCAGGAAAACACCTTCCTGTATGAAGTGCAAAATATATGGTGTAAGTGAAAATACTCCTTCACAGAGTGAATCAGCTTCCTGACATGCACATATTGTAGTGAAGTGCTTGAATGAATATAAGGTAGTGCTCCTCTTCGTGTAAAAACCACACACTAATAAGTAATGGCCTCCTACCTTCAGGTAATGGGGTATCAGCATATGACCAGTGCTGGGAGTAGCAGCCTTTTCTTCTATACTCAAAATCCTAGTGCAGGAACTTAGTCCCTCAGAAAGTACAGGGGACACAAATAGAAAAAAGGAAGGTCCCAGATAGTGTAGTATTGTTAGGCTAAAACTTGGTTTTATTCACACAGTAGAAGGTACTCACATAACATAAGTCAAAAAATGGCTTATCTTCGACGAGCAGCGAGCTTGTAAGCCTCAGTCAGCATAGAGTGCCTGTCCTGTCCCTATGCGTGACGTGACTTCATCAGGGGATACATGGAGGCACAATAGATGTCTTTAAATATCTATCTCATAGTCAATATGGGTGGCCATTTTCTTGTAGTTCACTAGAAGATAAAATAGCGGCCATTTTCCTGAAGGTTCACAGGCGCGGCCATTTAATTGGTTATCAGCTATATAGCAGCACGGCCGTCAATGAAGCTATGAGTGGTGTCTCATATCGTCAGCTGCATGCTAACAGCCTATGAGCACGGCCAGGACGTTAGGGTAACACCAGCTGTCAGCAAAGGAGGAGAAAAAATAAATAGAAATGATGCCATTCTCTGCTGTGTTTAAAGTGAAGTGCAATCGGATTCTGTTGTTGGAAATTCCGATTGTGTGTGGGCTCCATCTGACTTTTTCCGTCGGAATTTCCGACAAACAAAGAGCAGGAAATAAAATTTTCCGACAACAAATTCCGATCGTGTGTACACAAATCCGACGCACAAAGTGCCACGCATGCTCAGAATAAATTAATAGACGAAAGCTATTGGCTACTGACCCGTTTATAGTCCCGATGTACGTGTTTTAAGTCACCACGTTCAGAACGATCGGATTTTCCGAGAACTTTGTGCGACCGTGTGTATGCAAGACAAGTTTGAGTCAACATCCGTCGGAAAAAATCCATGGATTTTGTTGTCGGAATGTCCGACCAATGTCCGGACGTGTGTACAGGGCATTAAGGGTTTACAACCACTTTAAGGCTTGATTCACACTTATGCATTTTTTTTTTTTTTTTTTTTTTTTTTTTTTTTTTTAATGATTTTTGCAGAAATTCAGGGAATTTCCCCCCTGGGCTGCTTTAACACAACACATGTGCCACACAGTGCATTAAACCACCATGACAGAATGGTTTAGTGCAGCGGTTCTCAACCTGGGGGTCGCGAATGCTGGCCGAGACGGACCCGAAGTTATTGTTTTATGTTGGAGTCTGTCCGTCTCGGCCAGGGAGATGTCACTTCCGGGAGAAGTGAAAATACATCCTGCATATCAGATATTTATATTTTGATTCATAACAGTTGCAAAATTACAGCAATTAAATGACCAATGAAAATAATTTTACAGTTAGGGGTCCCCACAACTTTGGAAATTTTATCAAGGGGTCACGGCACTAGAAAGGTTGAGAACCACCGGTTTAGTGTGAATGGGCTCGTAATGTTTCTTCTCTACTAGGTTGTCTATGTCAGATTCAGGCCTGAGAATTCCTCTCAGCAGCCTAAGCTCCTCCATTTTGTTTTGATTTCAGGGCTGTTGTGACACACAGGCCTGCATCAATAACAAGCAACCCTCAGGGGACGGGGAAATCAGGGATAGAAACACAACACTGTAGCCAAGGTGCCCGGATTGCATGTGTGAATATCATTTGTCCTTTCCTGTCAGAGGGTGTAATTAGGTCCTTCAAACACATCAAATGTTCCTTTTTTTTTTTTTTTTTTTTTCCATTTCCTTTCTATGCTATCATATTTTCTCACACACGCTTCCTATTATGTAACTGCTAGGAAAGGATTCCTGAGCTATTACCAAATATTATCGCAACATATATATATATATATATATATAGTATATTTCAAAATTTAAAACATATATATAGATTTCTATTTTACAACCAAAAAAAAAACCCTCTTAATTCAATAAAAAATTATTTGTATATAAAGTACAAACAAAACAAATAATTTACAATATAATTATTGGTTAAAAAAAAACATTTATTTTTTAACATTAGGCTGCAATAAAAAAAAAAAAAACTGTCCAGCTAGATTCCAGCTATTGTTTTTCTAATGGGGTTAAAAAAAAAAAGAAAGGAAGGATCTGATTGGCTTTTATGAACAACACCGATACTTTTCTTTCAGACACTTTATATGTAAGGTCTTGGAGGACATACAAGCACAATGTAACAAGAAAATACACTGCATTGCATCTCCAGACAAAACTGAAGCTTGGACTTCTGAGTATATTTTAGCTGGTCCAGCACTGAAATTACAGCCCTAGGCGATATACTATCCTGTCCGGATGGGGGAAAGGTGGGGGCCACAGTTAAAAATGTAACCACATCGGCGAAGCAAAAATGATACTGCCTGTTGCCTTCGGTGAGCATTACTGTCACTAAACACAACCCATTAAAGTGAATGGTGCCACACCGCAGCTAAATGCAATGCATGATGTTGTGATACAATGGTGCGGCCTTTTAAAGGCTAAAACAGCCAGTGAGGAGGCAACATAATGCCTCCCAAGCAGCCTGTCAAACACCCTCTGAAAAGCAACCCACTGCAGATTGGTCTTCAGAGGGCAGTGTTAATGAGCACCCAATATAATCTGAGATCAGTTCTCTCAGTGTAATCAGTGGGCCTCTACTGTCCATGTGAAAGTTATTCTTTATGTTCTGCTTATCAGGAGCTTCTGTTAAAGTGCAGGGACAACCATCACAAAGCCCTGATAATAACACTGAGATTGCTGACCTCCTAGTGTAAACAGGCAGCAGGGCTGATCTGTATTTTCTCTGCAGGAGACAGCCAGAGAGTGGAGACAAGAGAGGCTCTCACCTCTGGACTCAGGGTCAGCCTGGCCCTGCTTTGGAGAGCTTTCCCCTCACTTCCTGTTATGCCTCTAGGATAGTGGTTCTCAACTCCAGTCCTCAGGACCCACTAACAGGCCAGATTTTAACGATTACCTTGGGGAGATGCAGACTAGAATACTGCAATCACTGAGCAGCAAATGATATCAATTGTGATGTATTTCAGTTATCTTGCAAAACTGGCCTGTTAGTAGGCCCTGAGGACAGGAGTTGAGAACCACTGCTCTAGGATCAAAGACAGCTCCAGCATAGGGCTGCTTAGGCAGCTGCCTTAGGGTGCCAGAATGGGGGGGATCTTGATTCTTAACCACTTCTCGCCTGACCAATGTATTTATATGATCGGACAGGTGCTCTCCAGTTCCTGGAGAATGTCCTTGCTTGTCCTCTGGCTGGTGCACAGCGGTGCAATCTGATCACTACCACCGGACACAGCGGATCACAGTGCTTGGTACCGAGCTGCTGTGATTGGCCCTGTACCATGTGATCTCTGTGACTAATAACTGCAATCAAGTAACAAGTAAACACAACTGTCATGAATGCTTTTCATTCATGACAGCTTGCTTACTACTGTGATCAGGTGCAGTGATCACATGGTACAGGGCCAATTACAGTGGGCCCTGTACCATGTGATAGTTGTAGCCAATCACAATAATAAACAATGAGTCAAGAATGAAGTCCATTTATGACAGTTAAAACGATTGCTGTTACACTGATCATCACTGTACAAACAATCATAGTAAAAAAAATCCAGATTACCTTCCCAGAGTAGTACACTGTGGTGACACTGCACTATGCTGGTGACAGCATGTAAAATAAATTTTTTTAAAAATGCACCTTCGCCTGTATAGGCAAAAATCCTTGCAGCAGTCCTTTTCTAGGATAGGAAGTGAAGAAAAATCCTCCCACTAGGACACAGCAGGAAAAAATACCTGACCTAGGTTTAAAACATTTCTTATTCTTTCCAAAACTAAAACAATATTCTTTATATACATACATAGTTTAATTTTACACAAATGCTAATTGCACATCATACATATGACCAAAACATACTCAGATTAATTAGACATTTCTCACAACTCAAAACTAACGTAGGTAACAGCATTGGCAGGAGCAGTTCTTTTTAGGTCTTCCCCTATGCCCTTTATCTCCTAACATTTCCCAGAAGCCTCTGTTCTCCCGGTTTATCTTGGGCCCACGTCATCTTTCTGATCTCCTCCCAGACTTTGGTAGAAGTTACCTACAAATGAAGAAAAAGAGAATATGAAAGTCACACCCTTCTGTATCTGCCTCCTTCGTTTACTGGTGAAAATGGTCTGCGGGTCCTGAAATCCATAAGATCCGAAAAAAACCTTTGCAGACATGATTATCACCAACCTGTATTGCTGGAAACACCCTTGAAGTAGCACGCTCCTTGGGACAAGTTACATGTGAATAAGCCCAGGCATCCTTCACAGTCTGAGGGGCTCTGACATGATCGCCATAAAATGTCATCACATAGTGCCTGAAAAACATGAGAAGAGTTACATAAGGATGAAGAATACAGCTGTATACCAATCATAATACTAGAACTGACACAACATTGGCTTTGTGGATGTAAACCCTCACATATACCCAGTGAGGTGAACAGCCTCAGATGATACACAGGGATGACACAAATCCTCCTACATACGTTTTACTTGTTTATCTGCAGCCTTCACTTCCCTTCACCCCTTCAAAAGTGCAGATTGTGTTAAAATTCTTTCTTCATCTATCAGGAGCACAGAGGAGGGGGTGGAGAGACTGCAGCAACAGTGTGAGAGCTGATTGGAGGAAAACAACTCCCCCCCCCCCTTCCACACAGCAGAAGTACTGTGTTCTGAATAGACAGGCTCATTCTGGGCTCTCCCTCCCAACACAAATTTTATCTCATGTTCTCAGAAGTGACTCATGCTGATAACAGAGGAACGAAGCACCAGAGAGAAACTGCAGATATACTGTATGAGCTTTGCTCAGATTTCATGACTGAGGTTTACAAGCACTTTAAAGCTGGAGAAAAAAAGGAGAATGGCGGCACTAACCAGCAAAAAAAAAAGGTAGTTTTATTTCAGATCCATTAAAAAAACGAGGACACAGCCTGCACACACATCTCCTGTGGCTTCAGCAAAACGCGTTTCACACACCTGTGCTTAGTCATTGCTAAAAAATGTAAACTTTAAAGCTGAACTCTAGACAAATTTAAAAGAAACAATTGATGCAGCTCCATAATTATCAATACACCCTTAAATGAGATGAGAGAGAAAGAAGCAGCACAAAAAGCCAGTCAGCTGTACTGCAGTGCAAGGAGCATGCTGATAGGAGGAGGAGAGAGCAGAGTGACAGGGAGATGAGCCCATCAGTCTGCTGCTTCTTACATAGTTATATAGGAGGTAAGGTAAAGACAATAAAGACAATGGTCCGTCCAGCTCAACCTGTGTAGGTGTTCTTCTTTTACTTTCCTGTAAAGGTTTGGGGGAGGGACAATATTTGATGTGTTACTTAAAGCGGAACTTCAGGCAAAAGGGGAACATTCACTCTTCCTTTTCCCCTAACATTTGGGGCATTATCTTTTTTTTTATTTTTTAAGGGGGAGTGCCTACCTGGTTTTGACAGGTGCTCGCTCCCCCACTTCTGGTCAGATTGCCAAGACTATCTAAGAGGAAGTTCCGCTGCCCTCCTTCTCCCGCAGTCTTCTGGGACATGTCACAGATCCCAGAATGCTGCGGGACCAATCAAACAATGCAGGGTGGCTCGCGCATGCACAATAAGCAGCCGCCTATGAAGCTGCAAGCTGTGACAGCCGACTGCCCACATTTAGTATGCTGGTGCCAGGGAACGAAGCCCAGTGAAGAAACAGGCTAGGTGAGGATATCTCTGGATCCTGGGGCAGGTAAGTGTCCTATTATTAAAAGTCAGCAGCTACAGTTTTTGTAGCTGCTGACCTTTAATTTCTTGAACAGATGACTGGATTAACACTTTAACTGCAAAAGATTAAATTCAGGTCTCCTCATCTAAAAGAAGAAAAAAAAATCCCAAAGGTCGCAACAATAATGCCATTGATGATATTTGAGTTCTATGCGCAAGCATTGAATGCTCATGTAAGTGAATGTAATGTCATTTCGCAATGGCAAACCTGTGACAAAAGTTGCCATAGTGTATAAATTGTGCCCTTGTCAACTCCATTCGATCTTTACTGCTACCTAAAAAATTACACCAACCGGTATACTGTATTCCCCAATGTGTGTGTCGCAATGTAGCGTTAAATGGGGAATAAAGCTCTCCTAAAGGAAAGGCGTACATTCACTGTGAGATTTACCATCCCTTTACATTACTATGTTCCACTAATGTGATATCAATTTACTCAGCAGACTTTTGTTGATTATATTTTGCAGTAAATATAAGGGGGGACACAAATTATGCAAATGTTGCATTGAGAAAAAATAAAGGAAGATGCATGTTTTCTAATTTGTTTACTATTTATTCCCAATAAAAACTATGGTAACAAAATTATATGTATCCACAATTTCCAACCAAATTATAGCCCTATCTGTATCCCCCCCCCCCCCCAAAAAAAAATGCATAATACTTTAGGGTACACTACAAAACTTAAAAGATATCATGTGCGGAACCAAGACTTTGCCGAAATGAAGGATAAAATGCTCATGGAAGAGGGGGATTTAGGAAGAAAAAGGTTCAGAGACTGAACGGGAAGTTTTTGACAACCTATTTGTCTCATACAAGACATTGGCCCTGTTTATAGCACTGTTTCTGTCAGTGTATTAATCATTGAATGTTGATGTTTTTTTTATAAATTCAGGGTTATACTATGTAAGCATTTGTCATGAGGTTACTCACTGAGTATTGAGAGAGATATGAAAGTTGGAGGAAGAGGAGAGGAAATGTGATGATGGATGTGGGATATATACGTGAGCTGTCAGACCTCCTAACACATTAGAGGTCATATTGCATCTGGTGATTGTTCTCGGTGGTGATGGAGAAACACATATGGTTCATGGTAGAAGTTATTAAAACTCTTCACTTAGTGAAAGTAATTGTCCTATTGTTTTTTGGTCTTTTGCATTGTTGGAATATTTCTTTTTAATCTTTTTCAATGTATCGCAGCAATCTTTTTCATATATTTTTCACTCATTTTGTAGAGTTATTATGTTGATACATTTGTTCCATATGGGGTCTATTAAAGAAAATGCAGTGTAAATGTCTCAAGCTTTCATGAATAATGCCATATTTTGTATAACATGTTTATTTCCTATGATTGTCAGATCCATCTTGTTGCCATAATACAATATCTCCCTTATTGAAGTATTTCAGGAAAATACCACATTATGGCTAATAGATGGAGCTGAGGATCAAGAGAAATTATGTAGGCATAATGCTGAATTATTTGTGACAGAAACTGAAATTGTGACTGTCTTACCAAGCAATGAAATGAGCACATGCCAAGCTAAAAGGCTTAAAATCACCAATACACTAATTCCAGTTTTTGCCATTGGAATCTGTAATCCAAGCACCAGCTATGTAATCTATGTCAGCCAGTTCTTTAACTTTTGGGCATATTCACCACGTACATTGCCCCTACAGTTCCCAATTTTTTTTTAATTATTACATTTTTTACTATCTTTTCTAACTATTGTCATGCACACTTGCTTTGGTTTTATTCTCATGGGATGTGTGCTTTTAAATATGCTAACAGCACCAAAAAAGATTAGAGAAAATCACATTTTTATTTTTTGTAGGCCATATCCTAGTTTGAACACTGGAGTGCACATTCCATAGCAAACAGTCCTTAATAAATTCTGCGCATATTCACACAAATCCTAAACAAATGCTAAATTTAAAATATGGTCATCCATGATCGTGCACACATACATTGCCTTACCGTGTCCTGGTTGAAGGTTCCATGATCACTTAGGTGGTTAAACAATGGAAGGTTCTGATCACTGACAGGTCTCTGCAAATACTGACGTCTCTGTCTGCGTAATAAATTCACCCCAAACGCATGTCTGAGTCCTCTGTCCCTCAAAGCTGGCCTCTTAACTAATGAGTTCTCAGCTGATCCCACATCACTAGTTTCTGATTGGCTTGGTGTCCTCTTGGTTTGCCACAGCAACCCACTGGCATTTCCATAGAGCGTCAGCTCTGTGACTAAAACGGCCACCCACATCAATGTGAAGGAGGCCATCGTCTGCTTTGGTGTCTCAAAATGTTTGCTACTTGAGGGTCTACTGTCTTTATCATCTCACTTCACCCTTAAATATGCTCCAACTTCCTGCCAGGCTCTTGTTTACCCTTTGACGCACCTACGTACGTGCCCTTTAAGTGGAAACTTCGCTCCCATGACATCACCTTTCCAAAAGCACAATGTATACATCCCCAAACATGCCTATTTTTCCGACATTCCATAAAGGAGGAGGTGAGGTCTAATCCTCCCTTGATGACACCAATTTTATCTTAGTCACCTCTTGTAGGATAAAGAAGATGGAGGGGATTCTTGAAGTCATTTGATAACAATGCATCAAAAACGTGTGCAAATAAAGCATGGATGACAGCATGGTGACAATTATCTGCCATTAGATTAAAAAAAATCTTATTTGTTCTGGATACTGATGCTGGTATATATTCATACCTGACATTCTTTTGTGCCTACACTAAGGCAGCGGCTCTGCTGTCAATAGGATTCAGGATATTCAGGGTCAGCAGATTACTACAGTTCTGTTGTGAGGCCATTATGTGGTGCAAGGTGACCGTACAATTATCGGGTCACTTCACCTAAATACTTGTTTTGGATGGATGCTGGCAATCTAAGTCACCCAATGGCTTTTTAAAACTGAATTCCAGAATAAGCAAATATACCGTAAGTGGCATGTGTATTCTTACTTGAATCATGGTGTGCTTTTTTGTATTTCTTCCAGATCTGTGCAGTAATACAGCGTGAGGCGTTACCTCTGCACAGGAGCTTCCTGTAATAAAGACCAGTCACTGCTGCTCTCTCTCCTTGTGTAGGATGACTAGTCTTGTCTCCGACAACCCTCCTATAGTTTTCTGCAGGCAGCCTGTAGTGGGTGGAGCTACTGAACAGGGTGGGTGGGCTATGAACAGCACAGTGTTGATATCACCACTACTTTTAAAATATAATAACTGAGTTTGAAAAAGCATTTATTGCACACAGTGTTTTTATATCCTGTCTTGGATTTGAGGAATAGATTTAAATGATTTTTTGGGGCCTAGAGAACAGTGTTAAAATAATTCATACACTAAATACTATCACTACAGGTATTGGCCCATACAGTTACTAGAATACAATATTTTTAAAAATAGTGGACCTTAAGGCTGGGTTCACACCATTGCGAATTGGATGCGAGTTCTCTGCATCCAATTGCAATAGCAGGAGATCTTGCCCGGCTCTCTATGGAGCCAGTTCACATATCTCCATGCATCGCCGCTGCGAACTTGCACAGGAGCCCTGTGCATCTTTTGGTCCATTTTAGGTCCGAATTCAGACCTGAAACTGTGAACCCCTGCTGGGAGCCGCATGCAGCGATGGTGTAAACCCAGCCTTAAGTATAGGTAATGCAGTGTACTTTATTCATCTTTTGCTGCTTTTTTCCATCTTTTGTATATTTTATTCAGCTGACCATGGCAGTTCTTGCTAATGACAAATTTTTAAACATTTTACAGTTCTCAAGTAACAAAAATCTGCCAAAATAAACATGAAGGAATTCTATGCTGTGAAAAAAAAAATTTAATCAATACATTGTAACAATTCTATTGAAATTATGTCATGCAGCATTCACATTATTCGAGGAAAAAATATACTTTATATATCCAATGTAATTTTTTTAAGCAATCTTCATCAATTGAAATTTTCTGATTAAACAAATCTGTGCTGTTTGAGTATTGCAGCACCACCTGGTGGAAGATGCAGAACAGCAGGAACTATCATTTTGTCAAACACAGGAAGACCTGTTTTTTCAATCTTAAAATATGCAGTGGGGACAGAAAGTATTCAGACCCCCTTAAATTTTTCACTATTTGTTATATTGCAGCAATTTGCTAAAATCATTTAAGTTAATTTTTTTTCCTCATTAATGTAAACACAGCACCCCATATTGATAGAAAAACACAGAATTGTTGACATTTTTGCAGATTTATTAAAAAAGAAAAAATGAAATATCACATGGTCCTAAGTATTCAGACCCTTTGCTCAGTATTTAGTAGAAGCACCCTTTTGATCTAATACAGCCATGAGTCTTTTTGGGAAAGATGCAACCCGTTTTTCACACCTGGATTTGGGGATCCTCTGCCATTCCTCCTTGCAGATCCTCTCCAGTTCTGTCAGGTTGGATGGTAAACGTTGGTGGACAGCCATTTTTAGGTTTCTCCAGAGATGCTCAATTGGGTTTAAGTCAGGGCTCTGGCTGGGCCATTCAAGAACAGTCACGGAGTTGTTGTGAAGCCACTCCTTCGTTATTTTAGCTGTGTGCTTAGGGTCATTGCCTTGTTGGAAAGTAAACCTTCAGCCCAGTCTGAGGTCCTGAGCACTCTGGAGAAGGTTTTCGTCCAGGATATCCCTGTACTTGGCCGCATTCATCTTTCCCTCGATTGCAACCAGTCGTCCTGTCCCTGCAGTTGAAAAACACCCCCACAGCATGATGCTGCCACCACCATGCTTCGCTGTTGGGACTGTATTGGACAGGTGATGAGCAGTGCCTGGTTTTCTCCACACATACCGCTTAGAATTAAGGCCAAAAAGTTCTATCTTGGTCTCATCAGACCAGAGAATCTTATTTCTCACCATCTTGGAGTCCTTCAGGTTTTTTTTTAGCAAACTCCATGTGGGCTTTTATGTGTCTTGCACTAAGGAGAGGCTTCCGTCGGGCCACTCTGCCATAAAGCCCCGACTGGTGGAGGGCTGCAGTGATGGTTGACTTTCTACAACTTTCTCCCATCTCCCGACTGCATCTCTGGAGCTCAGCCACAGTGATCTTTGGGTTCTTCTTTACCTCTCTCACCAAGGCTCTTCTCCCCTGATAGCTCAGTTTGGCCGGACGGCCAGTTCTAAGGAAGGGTTCTGGTCGTCCCAAACGTCTTCCATTTAAGGATTATGGAGGCCATTGTGCTCCTAGGAACCTTAAGTGCAGCAGAAATTTTTTTGTAACCTTGGCCAGATCTGTGCCTTGCCACAATTCTGTCTCTGAGCTCTTCAGGCAGTTCCTTTGACCTCATGATTCTCATTTGCTCTGACATGCACTGTGAGCTGTAAGGTCTTATATAGACAGGTGTGTGGCTTTCCTAATCAAGTCCAATCAGTATAATTAAACACAGCTGGACTCAAATGAAAGTGTAGAACCATCTCAAGGATGATCAGAAGAAATGGACAGCACCTGAGTTAAATATATGAGTGTCACAGCAAAGGGTCTGAATACTTAGGACCATGTGATATTTCAGTTTTTATTTTTTAATAAATCTGCAAAAATGTCAACAATTCTGTGTTTTTCTGTCAATATGGGGTGCTGTGTGTACATTAATGAGGAAAAAAATGAACTTAAATGATTTTAGCAAATGGCTGCAATAAAACAAAGAGTAAAAAATTGAAGGGGGTCTGAATACTTTCCGTCCCCACTGTATATAAAGCCAGTGTTAGATAGTGTTGGATTATATAGGGTAGAGAATGGTCACTACAATACATTGAGAAGGTGAATCTCCCCAATGGGAACAAAGACAGCAATTAAAAAATCTGACAGAAGTTCTAACCATTCCAAGAAGTTCTAGAATTGGGAATCGCAGATCCAGGAGGTGGCAAGGAATCAACTGGAGATGGAATCCATGTGAAATTTAAAACAGTTTATTGCTGATAAAACATGTAACCAATACACAGTACAAATGGGAAAAATCATCAGAATGGCCAAACTCACTGTGATAGTGCCAGCAATGGAGCCAAAAGGTGGTGGAGAAATGGCTATCCCGCTTCCGTGAGGGCTGTGGACAGAGGGCGCTGCAGACCAAAAATGGGACGCCTGAAAACACTTTCCAACAGCTGGGAGCGGTGACCATAACCAAAGCCGGGCTACATCAGGGAGGGGAAAGGCTGGGTCCAAATCCAGGAAGGACGATCACTGTATGACCAGAGTGGAAAATGGCAGAGGTGCTGCAGCGGCAGGTGAGACCACAGATAGATGCTGGATGGGGCAGCGGGTACGAGGCAGAGCTGCAAGGTGTCTGAACACCACAGGACTCCTCCCCGGCCACGTCACATGCTCCGACCGCAGGCACGCAGGCAGACATAGGCAAAGCCTGATGGATCAAATGGATCAGAGCAGGCGATGTGAAGAGTATCACAGCAGGTGCCGGAGCTTGAGCTGTATATGGTTACATGTTTTGGGGTTTAACCTCTTCCTCAGATAACACGCTCAAGATCCAGCATAGAACAGGGATTTTATAGTCACGAGGCGGGACAACCAATCGATCCACCACCAATCATCCAATACCTGGATATCGTAACGAATATCATGGAAAAACATTTAAAAAACAAAAATAAATATTAATGTTAATTCATTATCGTACAAGGGATTAAAAACACTGTTTATCGTCTGGCACCTCATATTCCTGCAATAGGAGAGGAGAGGAGGGAGAGTGCCCACATTTGCAACCGAGGCATTCCAACCCAGTGAGAACACCTGAGAGTTGGTCAGGAGGCCATAAATGGCTGCTGGGAATTTCTCCCTGGATACATATGAACTGGAGGAATGTTCCCCTAAAACAGTGGAAAAAGATAAGGACAGGAATTCAGAACTTATCTGACTCTTATGGGGGCTTTGGTGGGTAGACTATGCAGGGGTCCCTCCTAACCTGAGTAAGGGATTTGGCAAACCCACCTATACAGTAGAACCTCGGTTTGCGAGTAACGCGGTTAACAAGCGTTTTGCAAAACGAGCACTGTATCTCTAAAAATCCTAACGAGCAGGATTCAGGCCAAAAGCGGTGTGCGGTACCACTTTTGGCCTGAGGTGGGGGGGCGCCAGAGCCGAACAGCGCCGATCGTCGGCGTTCGAAAATGCACGGAAAGGCCAGAGGACGGTTTGGCTCGGGCCTTTTTCGGCCGTTTCCGAGGTTCTCCCGTACCCCCCGCCTCTGGCCGCATGCGGTATTGCATCCCATTGAAGTCAATGCGGAACAAATTATTTTCGTTTCCATTGACTTAATGGGAAAACTCGCTTTGATATGCGAGTACTTTGGATTACGAGCATACTCCTGGATGAATTATGCTCGTAATCCGAGGTTCCACTGTATATCCTTCCCACAACCTTTCTGCCATAGCTTGCTGAAGGTAAACAAGCCATACCCAGGTAAAATGGCCATCCAACTAAAAGGAAGGTCTGCTTGCTGAAAGATACCTAGTGGCTTAGTATACAGTTCAGACTACCCCAATACTTGCAGGGATTGCACCTGTACGGGATTCACCCAGACAGTCTGGCATTAGTAGCGTTGCCAGAGGAGGGCATTCAGTCCTGATGGCAGCAGTGCAGAGGCACTTATCAAGTTGAATTTATCTGGGGCCAGATGTCTCCTACAGAGGGACACTCAATGCATGTGAGATGTCCTGTCTGTGGCTCTTATCACTGATTCCCCAGAGGAGTATGCAGAGAGAGAGAGATGGAAATTCCCTGCCCTGGCTTCGCTTGAGGATCGGAGGAAGAAGGGAGATGTGCTGCTGATGGGAGGAGGGGGATGGGGGCTCTGTCATGTGAAGTGAGTGTCCTGCAAGCAGCTGTCAAACTTTCCACCCGCTGGACCAGTGACTGAGGACCAGTGGGGGTCAGCAGTAACCGCATTCACCTAAGGCTCATGCACCATGCACAACAGCCTGAATATCCTCAGCCAATGCCTTACATCATCAGTTCATTCAGCCAGGCTGCTATCCAGCACATAGCATTGTAAAGCTAATCCTCAGCACCACATTACACATCCAGCATCCAGAGTTTAATATTGGACTTGCCTCTGCACGCTGGAGTTTCTTCAACAGCATGCTGCAATGGGATTGGCACAGGACAAACCAATACTGGCCATATGAGACATCATGGGGAGAGCCTACACCTTTCTACCACACACCCAGGGTCCCAGGACACCCAGAGGGGAGAGGAAACACTGGAGGTGTGCAGGGATTATTTTCAGGTGAGTGGGAGACATGTAGTTCCAGGAGAAATATGTACCCAACAAGCTGGGGGACTGCCAGGAGTCCTAACACCGTACAGCCTGCCAGGACCGAGACTGAGATCAAGAGCACCTACTGAACCCTGTGCGACCTACTGGGTAGTGTACTTACTGGGGGATCCCCTCCCCCACCAGGAGAATACAGTACACACCAGGAGATCCCTTCCCCCCAATACTACACCCCCTTCCCCCATACTGTACACACCAGGGGACTCCCCTATCTCCCATACTACACCAGGAGACCTCCCAACCTCCCCCCAAAATTTACTCTGTGAGATCCCCCCAAACATTACATACACCCCTGCACCTTGGTGTCCGTTTATGAAACTGTGATCAGCGGTGATTGCCACTGATCACAGTCCATTAACGGTTTATGAAACAGAGATGATCGGGGGGAGAACATATTCTCTGCCGATCATCTCAACACACTGAGAGTCACAGAAACGGACAGTTTATGAAGCTGCGATCTCAGGACTTCACTGGCGATCTGAGTCAAAATTCACCTTCCCCATTCACCAGCTCAGGGGTGGAGAATCGGGGAGTGAAGAGAGAATCCCTGGGAACTGAGGAGGAACATTTTTGACTTCTTCGTCCAGACCCCCCCAAGCCACCACCATGTCCCCCTACCATGTCTATGTGTGTGTGTGTGTGTGTGTGTGTGTGTGTGTGTGTGTGTGTGTGTGTGTGTGTATATATATATATAGTGTAGGGGGACAGATATTTTATTAACTATGTGGGAGGTCTCCTCCAGGATTGTCTGTGTACTGAGCAGTGATAGTTTATCACTGCTTAATAAACAGACACCTCGGTTTTTCTGTGAATTTCTGGTACTATAGTCTCGTTATGTCTCACAAGATTCCAGTATCAGGGGCGATCTCCACTGTTTGAAGTGTTTGTAGATCGCTTTTTTCCTCCAAAAGGAGAAAGCGATCTACACCGCTTCATAAACTGGCACTCAGAGGAGAACGATCTCCTCTGTGAATGCCGGAGAACGGAGCAGTGAAAAAATGTCACTGCTTCATAAACGGACACCAATATACACTATATTGTGCATTGCATACTTCTTACCAAAGTGTTGATTGTCTTAACAATTACTGGTTGATAAGCAGTCACTGACTATTTTAATTAAGGCCTTCTTTTTTAATGTATGCTCAGATAAAATGTTAGCTCTCTGACTATATTCAGTGTACACAAAATTATATGTAATGGAAGAGTTTAATTTTTTTGATTGTGAAGTTTCTACATGTCTGTGAGACTTATTTGTGGCACCGCAATCTAAGCATATTTTATGCAAAAATGCTTTTGTTTTATTTAATTATGCCCCCTTAAGTCCCTCCCACTGAAGATGCAATTTGGCCACACCCACTGTTCACCGCGCTATGTGTGCCACATAACTACTCCCCTTGGAACATCCAAAGGTGTCCCAGGTCTTTTACAATCCCATAGTGTATGCTAAAAAAAAAAAATTGCTGTCCTCCACTAATGTGTTCAGGTTTGGCTTCAAGAAAAGGTGGCAACCCTAGATTGCACCTAGGAAAGAAGATCTGCAAACAGAGCTTATGGAGGGAGGTGTCCTGGTTAGTGCTTCCTACATGTGCACTCAACGCCAAGGGGATACAAAATGAGGGCCACGTATGAACCAACAATGTCCTGGTGCACAAGCCATACCACCGGAACCACCCCAGCAGGGGTGTATGGAAATAGGCTGCGCTGGGAGTGGCTATGTCTGGGCAGGGAATTTTGAAGCCGTGCACACAATGTCACTGCTTGAGACTCTGGAGAACAGCCAGCCTCGGGTGAGTGAATTCTCTCTTTTCCTTCCATCTAGTCCTTCCTTCCTTCCATGTGCCATAGTTATCCCTCCTTCCTGCCTTCCATGTACCATAGTGATCTTTCCTGCCTTCCATGTGTCAGTGATCCTTTCTGCCTTTCATATACTATAGTGATCCTTCCTGCCTCCCATGTGACATAGTGATCCTTCCTGCCTTCCATGTACCAAAGCGATGCTTCCTGCATTTCCATGTGCAATAGTGACCCTTCTTGCCTTCCATGTGCCATAGTGATCCTTCCTTCCATGTACCAAAGTCATCCTTCCTGCCTTCCATCTACCAAAGTGATCCTTCCTGCTTTCCATGTGCCACAGTGATCCTTCCTGTGATTCATGTGCCATAGTGATCCTTGCTGCCTTCCATGTGTCATAGTGATCCTTCCAGCCTTCCATGTATCATAGTGATCCTTCCTGCCTTCCACGTGTCATAGTGATCCCTGCTGCCTTCCATGTACCATAGTGACCCTTTCATGTACCAAAGTGATCCTTTCTGCTTACTATATGCTATAGTGATCCTTCCTATCTTCCATGTGCCATAGTGATCCTTCCTGCCTTCCATATGTGATAGGGATCCTTCCTTCCTGCCTTCCATGTACCATAGTGATCACTTCTTTCTTTCTACCATATACCATAGTGATCCTTCCTTCCATATAACAGTGATCCTTCCCGCTCTCCAATCTCTCTCCCTAAGGATTGATTCACACTGGAGACTCCAGCTTTTGGCACAGCAATCAAACCATATTTTATAGGTACAAGGAAGCCCAGGGTTTTTTAAACCATGCCCCTTAAGCCCCACCCACTATCATGTTTGGCCACACGCACTCTTTGCTGTGGCGCGCATTGCGCCCTGCAGGTCATCGTCTCCCTAAAATATCCCTCATTCTCAAGTTAAAAAGTTGGGAGGTATGATGATATGTCTCTTCTGCAGTAAAACAATCTTACTTGTCTGTTGGCAATCTTCTATTGCATGTACACTGAGCTGAATACCAGAGTGCATCATTAAATGTATTTTCTAAATACAAGCAGTGTAAGTACTTGAATGTGACCTGTCAGCCTCTTGCAAATCCTGTACAGCAGACCTCAGAGTGGGGGAGGAAGAAGTGGCACAAGGATCCAATCACTTCATGTGTGGATAAGAAACATGCTGATAGGAAGGGAAAGCAGAGTAACAGAGAGATGATCTTATAACTGTGCTACTTCTCTTTCATTGTCCAGTCACAGGTGAGGCGAGTCCAGGGTGACCTAGGCTCAGAAGAAGTGGGCTTAAATGATGCTGGCCATCTGACTAAGGATTAAAGCAACAGCTGGTTTGGTTATTTTACCTTTTAATAAAGGTATTCATTCTCATTTAGTTTTTTGGCTGGAACTCTACTTTAAATACAAGAATAAAATATTTCCCAAATATTGATTTCACCTCTCAATAATTGGGCAAATGATTGAAACTGAGGTGAATGTAAAAGTTTGACTTCATTCTACAAAGTGATTAAAAATTTCAACCGAGCTGAGTAACTGATACATAACATTCTCATTCTTTGGTTTGAAGCTTCCCTAGAGGTTACCACTATCAGTTCCTGAGTGCTGAACTGACAAACTGCAAGAAGAAACACTTGGAGAAAATTGACACAAACATAGAGAGTGTCTCTGTTTGCAAGGGTTCTAATACTGTAAGGCAAAACAGTTCATGAAATAGGTAACCCTGTTAAAATTTGTTGAGTCCAATGACTGGCTCCACCATGATATCTGTTAATGGCTGGTCCTGAGGAAGGACTTCCCATTGGTTGGAGGGATGGTCCAGACTCTAGGTGCAGGCCATGTCTCCTCTGCTACATGCTGCACACTGATGCTGGTGGGAGAGATGAGCTGAGAGATGGCCCCGCGGGAACGGAGGGACAAGCGGGCTGCCAGGAGTCCCATTCGGACGCAGGTATCGGTGTCCAGTTTCGCCAGGACCCCAGACAGGAGACCGGCCATAAGACTGTAGGGACAGAAGGATAAAGATGATCGAGTATTATCACAGGACACACTGTGGCTGAATCAGACACACAAATGTACAGATCTACAAAGACAAAAAAGAAGAGTCGGTTTTGTTTCCTGAACTATATAGAGTCTCCTGACTTCTCTCAACATCCCCTGCATCCTTTCCCCTACTATTCTTTTGCTGAACTTAGCCACAAAGTTCCAGAGGTGTCTAGAAGAGGGAAGTATAGCAATAATGAATAGTAATAATAAAAAATAATTATAAGTAATATTAGTTTTTGTAGTTTAAAAGTTTTCAGGTTCCTGCTACCCCCTCTTGACCCTGCTATCCTATGTGCTGACCTGTGAGTCAATATAATACATTAAATACAGTCCTTTTTTTATCTATTGATGCAAATTAAACATTTGCATTATTTTAAAAAGTTAAATTAGTAAAAAGTACAACAGACCTGTCTCCAGCTCCTGAAACATTAACAATTTCTTCAGTAGAGATTGGGGCTGCAGGATAATGTAGGGCACACAGGTCTCCCCGTGATGTCTGATGGAGTAGAAAAACAAATGTAAAATATAGGGTTATAATTATACAAAATAATTTAGATACATTTATGTCTCAGGGTTTGACCAAATTCACTGCATTTTTAAAGCTGAACTCCAGGCAAAAAAAAGTTCATTCAAACATATTCCTCTATAGCCACAAAGAATATAAATCCACTTTATGTGCATTAAAACAAAAAGTAGCAAATAAGAGAAGTTTACATACATTAAGTATGTGTTTTTGCATGTATTTTTAGGTATGTAATATATTTGAAGAGTAACTTCACTTTTCTAGAGAAAAAAAAAACAATCCCTGCTGGTTCATCGGTGTACATTTCATGGACTTTTAACAAACATTGTTGCAGATTCCTACCTGTTTCTGCTCTGAAGGAATAGCTCTTTGTTTGACTATGTCAATGTGTAGCGCAAATCTGAATGGGAATGACTTTTTCCTTATCAGCTGATGCCCTTACTGTGTTCTAATGAGGAATGTTGCAGTGCCTGCATCCCGCTAGAAGTAATTAACCCTTTGGGAATATCTTCATTGCAGAGGATGCCTAAAATCTTGCAGACTTGCAATGCAGACTTCTGGGAAAATCAGCGAGCCAATTATACAAGCTGGAAATTACATTTCATTACATTTCTGGGGAAGTCTCGTACACTGTGTACAGAAAGCCTCTAGGCTGCCATGTCGCATTGAGAAGGATTAATAACAATAAATTAGAATATGGCTTGGGTAGCAATTGTATGTTATATATTTTTTGCTATATTTTTTTTCTCACAAAAGTGGAGTTACCCTTTAAGAGATCAAATAACATGCACTGGAATAATCAGTTGACTTGTCTTGGATTTGGACCCACCTTGTTATTAGGATGTAAAGACAATACTCCATTGCAGCTGTGACCACACAGGAGGACCCCATGAGCTCCCAGGGTTACAATGACGCAGTGCAGGTTCTCCAGAAGTGGCAATGACAGGGTGATGGCCATGTTTATGACATCATCCAATGCACATGGAACATCTGAGACAAGGGAACAACAACAGACATATTCAATGCCGACCTGCAATGGAAATCAGCCCTAAACCGAGGAATAATAAAAATTTCTAGTCTCTAAGAAATTATTTGAACATTGAGGACTGTCTGTCATTACATCAGTTATTTTTTTCATTAAGAATCCTTTTATGAATGCTGAAGTGTTGAAAGACATTGAGAATAGAGGTATCACCTGTCAATCACTTAAAAGGTCAGAATGATGATATGTACTCTGGGAGGTAAGAGACACCATGCACCTTTTCCCTTGAGACAATTACCATCATGATAATCATTTTGTAATTGGAAGTTTCATATGTTAAAAAGACACTGTTACTAGTCCATTCATTTGTATAAAAAGCTTCCCATATAACTATATGTGCTTTTGATATATTTATGCATGTTATTTACTTTTAAAGACCTCCCTTTTATGGACATCCAAAAGCTCTGAGACTGTCATTCCCAAGACAGACAGAACGGTGGTCTGCCTATGTAAACAAGGCAAATCGCCGTTCTGTCAGAGGGGAAAATAAAGTTCTTGTGTTCCTGCTGAGCAGGAACAGGGATCTCTGTCTTCCCCCAGTCAAATCACACCCCCCCTCTCCCCCAGTTAGCAAGCACTCCCAAGGAACACATTTAACCCTTTGATCGCCCCTGATGGTAACCCCTTTCCTGCCAGTGTCATTAGTACAGTGATAGTGATTTTTTTTTTTTTAGCACTGATCACTGTATTGGTGTCACTGGTCCCCAAAAAGTGTCACTAAACACACGATACGAAAATCGAATGGAAAAATTCGTACAAGCTGTCTGCCGATTTTAGGATTGTTAGTACGGTACTTTCGACAGCCGATTTCGCTTTTTCGTCAAAAAAACAAACTTTCGACAAAAAAAGCTGGATGTGGAGACTATAAAATTTTTGTCGGATGTGAACTCAACATCCGATTTTCATTTCATTAGTACGGTTTTCGTACAAAAAAAATCATAAGAGCAAGACTACGCATGCTCAGAAACGAAAGAATACATACAAAACTATTCAACACATTACATCACTTCTGATGCTGTATTCAGTCATACAAAAATTTTCATATTATGAGTAACCTCTTCACTTTCGACATTAGATTAGCATGCCACAAAAAACGGACATTCGGTCGTCTTAAAATCTGATCGTGTGTGCAAGGCTTTAGTGTCAGATTTGTCCACCGCAATGTGGCAGTCCTGGTAAAAATCGCTGATCGTCGTCATTACTAGTAAGAAAAAGTCCATAAATCTATCCCATCGTTTGTAGACGCTATAACTTTTGCAAAACCAATTAATATACGCTTGTTGGGAATTTTTTTTATCAAAAATACGCAGCAGTATATATATTAGCCTAAATTAATGAAGAAATTAGATTTTTTAAATTTTTTTATTTGATGTGTTTTTTAACAAAGTAAAAAATATTGTTTTTTTTTTCAAAATTGTCAGTCTTTTTTCGTTTATAGCGCAAAAAATAAAAACCGCAGAGGTGATCAACTACCACCAAAAGAAAGCTCTATTTGTTGGAAAAAAAAGGACATAAATTTAATTTGGGTACAAGGTCGCACGACCGTGCAATATGCAAAAAATGGCCTGGTCAGGAGGGGGGGGGGGGGGGGGGTGAACCTTCCGGAGCTGAACTCCAGGCAAACAACTATGTTGAAATACAGACAGACAGCATGAAATGTTAGTGACCTCACTTCTCTATAAGGCAGGTCATACACGGTTCGAATCTTCCTGCTGAACCAGACAAGATTTGAACAATGTATGGGCAGGCTGAATGTACCAAGTTGATCAATCAACCTAGGTACAACCATCATGCCGAGTTTTACCTGCGCTTATCCCTAGCGGCTGCTATAGCCGCTAGCAATAATCACTGTCTTCTTCTGGCGGGGATGGCTTCCCCGCCCTACCCCTAGGGTTGCCACCTCATCCCTTTAAACCCGAACACATATGAATTACACAGGTTCTGAGGCCGCTTAAGGTGGTAATTAAACTCACTTGGTGCCTTATCTGCATTCAATTAGCCTCAGAACTTGTGTAATCCATATGTGTTCGGGTTTAAAGGGATGAGGTGGCAACCCTACCTACCCCCCTCCCGCCAGGAGAAGACAATGGCCCGGCAAGAGGAATTCCTGCATCAACACTGTCTGTCTCTTGATGGGGGATTCAAGCTAATTTCTTTCCTGCAACCCATGATTGCAGGAAAGAAATTTGCTCTGTGTATGGCCGGCCTAAGGCAATTTCAAAATACCACTTGGTGACCTGTTCCCAGCCCACTTCTAACTGGACAATGAAGGAGAACTAAAACACTGATTTCACTTGACAGCACTGCACAATGCAGTAGAGCAGTGTTTCTCAACTCCAGTCCTCGAGGCGCCCCAACAGGTTAGGTTTTCAGGCTTTCCATCATTTTGCACAGGTGATTTGATCAGTTTCACTGCCTTAGTAATTACCACAGCCGTTTCATCTGAGGGAAATCCTGAAAACATGACCTGTTGGGACGCCTTGAGGACTGGAGTTGAGAAACACTCCAGTAGAGCACTGTTTTCAGTTTACTGAGAGATCAATTCTGTTTGCATTTGGGAAGAATTGGCTCAGGTGTGTCACCATTATCTGTGAATTTACCGAAGTTCACTGAATAACCTAATGTCCTGTTGATGGAAATGAGCTCCTTAAGGTTCGGTGAGATGTAGGTTAAGGCTGTCCAGCTGTTAGATGTGAAGGGTTTAGATGCCTTGGCTACATCTGTAGGCTCATAGCAAACTGCCAAAGAAATAAAGAGAACAAATTAATGGTGCTTGATTCACATTTAAATATTTAAAGCTGAACTCCAGACAAACAGCTATACACACACACAGATGAAATACATACACTATATTACCAAAAGTATTGGGACACCTGCCTTTACACGCACATGAACTTTAATGGCACCCCAGTCTTAGTCCGTAGGGTTCAATACTGAATTGGCCCGACCTTTGCAGCTATAACAGCTTCAACTCTTCTGGGAAGGCTGTCCACAAGGTTTAGGAGTGTGTCTATGAGAATGTTTGACCATTCTTCCAGAAGCGCATTTGTGAGGTCAGGCACTGATGTGGATGAGAAGGCTTGGCTCACAGTCTACGCTCTAATTCATCCCAAAGGTGTTCTATCGGGTTGAGATCAGGACTCTGTGCAGGACAGTCAAGTTCCTCCACCCCAAACTCAATCATCCATGTCTTTATGGACCTTGCATTGTGTACTGGTCCGAATCATTTAGTGGGGGGTTATGGTGTGGATAAGGATGGGCTCTGCGTGTTCGCAAGCTGCACGTGCCGAGCCTGCCAGGAAGTCAGCACTGCACAGCGCTAATCACAAGCAGTGAGATATTTCCCGATGTGCAGCTGCAGAGATTGGGAAATGTCTCACTGTCTGTGATTAGTGCAGCGCAGTGCCAACTTCCTGGCGAGCTCGGCACGTGCAGCTTGCGAACACGCCAGAGCCCATCCTTAGGTGTGGGGTTGTTTTTCAGGGGTTCGACTTGACCCCCTAGTTTCAGTGAAGGGGATTCTTAAGGCATCAGGCTGTCAGGATTCAAAGACATTTTGGAAAATTTTATGCTCCCAACTTTGTGGGAACAGTTTGGGGAGAGCACCTTTCAGTTCCAACATGACTGCGCACCAGTGCACAAAGCAAAGTTCATAAAGACATGGATGAGCAAGTTTGGGGTGGAGGAATTTGACTGGTGTGCACAGAGTCCTGACCTCAACCTGACAAAACACCTTTGGGATGAATTAGAGTGGAGACTGCGAGCCAGGCCTTCTTGTCCAACATCAGTGCCTTACCTCACAAATTCGCTTGTGGAATAATGGTCAAACATTCCCATAGACACACTACTAAAGCTTGTGGACAGCCTTCCCAGACAGCCCTTCCCCTACGCGTGTTCGACACAGGGTCACGTGTCTTCATCAGGGGGATTGATGATGAAGACACGTGACCCTGTGTCGAACACGCGTAGGGGAAGGGCCAGGATGGAGCACGGAGCCATTCACTCCACTGAGATGCAATGCACAGCTTATCCCTCCTGACAGGCAAACTTTGGAGACTGTTATCAGATTGGTGCACTCACGCACCTTGCAAATGTGAGTACCCTAATATAGGGAGCTTTTATTCCAATAAATATTTAAAAACGATATCACACTATCAAGTTTTTCTTTTCCTTTATTCCTAACTGCTGAGTTGCTGCTGAAAACTGTGTATCTGGATTCCATCACTGAGCCGTGGGATGGCTCATAAGCGTGTTTAGACTCAGTCTCACAGCTGAATCGCATGCTCTGAGGTGAGCGGCTGTCCCTGGGGGGTCACCGGATGGCACTTGAGCATGGGATTCTGAGCACTAAGATAAATGTACGCACGGTGGATTTTTTATGGACTGTTTTTATGGACTTTATGTGGATTTCTTTCATATATTGGACTTTAATAATCACGTACCACATCTTGGATTTGATATTCACACTCAGTGTGTGGCACTTGGCACTTTGTTGTATTTTGCAGTTATCACTGTGACATATTTATATATATATATATATATATATATATATATATATATATATATATATATATTATATATATTTTTTTTTTTTTTCACGGTAAATTTCAGACTATATAAATTATTTTTTCATCCATTATATATCCAGGTAGTAGTTCAGTAATCGCTACTCTCATTCTAATGGTATACATCTAGTATATTATTTACAGATAGCACTTTAAAATCACTTGTTTTTTATATATATCCTTTGTGCCTTGCTGTGGCTGGATAAGCCACTTATGCGGTATTTTCAGTATACCTCATATGCATTAATAATCTCCAGATTGATATTTTCACCTTAGCGCAGCGTATCTTTTGTATACATTGTATTGCACAGCATATGAAACGTGTTCTGTGCGAGCAGCTAGGTGATTTCCACATTTGAGGCAATATACCATTTATGCATCTATCTACTATAGTGTATATGGGGGCTGTTTTTCCTGTCAAAGGATCTGTATTTCTGTCCATCCAGTCTTGAGGTTTAGAAAGCTCTGGCCCACAGCACAACCATGTCCAGCAGGGAAGAGGATATGAACTCAGCATTCTCCTCACATCATCATGCTCATTGCACTGCAAGAGGCTGATACCAAGTCCAATTCAGGTTCTTATAGTACTTGCAGAGGAGCACTAAGGATTACAGAGCTACATTTATTTTAACCTTTACTCTCTTCCTTACTATCTACCTACTTTTAAAGAATGAGTGTATTTTTAGTGACAGCACATTTTGTGTTATTGTAATGCTTGCCCTGAGCTCATTTTGATGTTACTTTTATATATTTTTTTGCCTATGGCTTTATACGGGAAGGCATAGATTTAAAATTATTGTTATAGAAAAATATGATCAAACTATGATGTGTATAGGGATTTGTAGGTATTCCCCCTAGCAGCTGTCAAACCTGCAGGGTAGATCCCATACTGTAATGCGATGCAGGATATGCCCTTTCCAGCTGGAGTTGATGGGAGATCATGTGACTATTTTGTTCCTTTAATTGGCTATAAAAGGCTGATTCATAGAAGAATGAAGGCAGGAAAAGACCAAGTTGTCCATCAAGTCTGCCTCTTTGGATTTTTATTTATACATTTGTTGTCATTTTTAACCTTTTTGTCTAAGTATAGACCTCTATCCATCATCATCTAAATCCATCTTTTTATCCAAATCATGCCTTACACATCTCAAATTTCACCCGATTCATGTTGAATTGGCCAGAATTTAAGCCATGGGTGTCTGGCCCTGTTGACACCACCTGGCTCAGCAAACTTTGAATGAAAACTCAAAGGAGACAGGTGGAAAATCATTGGCTGAACAATGACCGCAAATTCAAAGTTTGGATATTCAGACAGCCGCAGGTGCTATAGCTGTCTAAGTACAACAGCTGGCAGTGAAGGTTCCTCAGTCCATGCTGTTTAGCATGAATAGAGCAGTCTTTCAGATCTCCCTTGTTAAGCCTGCAGGCTAAACAAAATAAATCTATGTGTATATGGCCAGTGTTAGTGTATACCTAAATAATAGCAAAGGTGTCTCTGTGCTGTGATGTAATCATTAAAAGTGGGTGGCAGCTTTCACATACAAGCAATATACTTAGCTTAAAGGGGTTGTAAAGTCAGAAGGTTTCTTTATCTTAATGCATTCTATGCATAAAAATAAAAAACCTTCTGTGTACAACAGCTGCCCCAGCACCCCCTAAAACTTACCAATCCTCTCTAGCGTTGTCTGGGACTCTCCTCCTGACTGGCTGAGACACAGCAGCGGCACCATTGGCTCTCGCTTCTGTCAACCAAAGTCAGTTAGCCAATCAGGATAGAGAGAGGGGGCGGGGCCGAACAGACACAAGGAGCTGTGACTTGGCTTGGGTGCCCCCATAGCAAGCTGCTGCTGTGGGGGCACATAACAGGAGGGAGGGGCCAGGAGGGAGGGTAAATAAAACTCACCGGGAGCCAACATAATATTTTGATAGTGTTGTATTTGGGGTTTTTTTTAAGAACAGTACTCAATTTTCTCTGTTTTTTTTAAAGAATTTTAGGTACAAAAACCAGAGCCTATTGGGCATACCCAGGCTCGACACGAATACAACAAAAGAGCACACATAGAACCAACAAAAACTCTTGTGCCCGACTGGCACTAGCCGACAGTACACTCCAAAAGTCACAACAGGTTTCCTACAGAAACTATGGGTTCATCTACCCAGGGTCTAAAATGAGGGTTAGCATGTCAAGTTAGCATGATCCTCATGCTTGCCCTCATTGTTGCCGGGAAAGGAGGGGGTTTAGCTGCTTAACGCGAAAGGTCTTCGTGGAAGGGGTCCCAATCCAAATATTCCATACTTTGTGGAATTTTTTAGGGCATTCCCTTGATAAATAAGTGGCCTTATACAAACTTCCACTGGAGTACAATCATTTTCTTTGCATAAAACAATAACAGTCCTACAAGGGTTCTGGGGGCTATGTGGTGGGCTAGAGGGTCCACCAGACCCAGCAGACATACAGTACCTCCACAGTTTGAGGCATCTGAATAGTGGTTATTGAGCAGATAAATTAAATTACAGCATTCCAAAATGTTTGAATATGAGGACATTGCCAGAAAGATATGTATAAAGTGCGCCGAGTCAGCCGAGCACTACCAGCACACCGCAGAGGTGGAAGGGTGTATTCTGTGTAGATGCTTCTGAGTAAGATATATGCAATGTAGAATTTTAAATTGCACAAGTCTGTCCCTAGCTGCAACCAGCTGCAGAAAAGGACATTCCCATATCTCCTCCCAATTTTCATTATCTAACCCAGGAAAATCTAATGTCCATTTACATTTGAGAGCATAAAATCCCGAGTGGACAGAAGGGAGCATAACCTTATGTATATTGGAGAGGGGTTTCACTAGAGTATCATCCCTGAGTACACTCTCAAGGTTAGAGGTGTAAAACGCTACCACCTGCCAGCATGCCAGCTTTGTCATGCTTTATACTAAACATCATTTAGATTTAATTTTAAACTTGACAAGCCATAGAATAAAATGTATACTTTTTATTTACAGGAAATGTACTTGTTTTGACTAACAATGATCTAGAAATTATTTTTTCTTTTGTCAATAGATTCCACAGAAAATAAAGTCATTTTTGTAAAGTAACATTGTCAAAAGTAAGTCTAAGGTTTCTAAAAAAAAAAAAATAAAAAAAGGAAAACATATATTTTTATTATCACATTGTTGTCTATTGTTGTTACCTATTGAAAAGTTATCACCAAATAAAAAGGCCTATAGTGGTGATGTAAAAACTGCTTTGGTCCTTAAGAAGTAAACAAGCACATGAGCTAAAGTGGTTAAGAATAGAAAAAAGTGGCACAAAGCACCAATGATGAATCCATACAGCTGAAATGTATTAAGTTCACTGTGGCTGGCAGCATTAGGCTGAAGCTAAAACACTTTGCTGGCACACTGACCTGGCACTCGGTTCTGCCGTGCAATCTCACACACATACTGGATAGTAGATACAGGTACATTCCCATCTAGGCATACCAGGCAGGACTGGCGTAAACTGTCTGCAAACTGAGATACCTGGGAAAAGAGAGAAGGACTTAGGATCTATATTGTAATTTCAAACAAGGAAAACAAGTGAACAGCTAGAGGAAAACTCCAGCCCAAAACTTTAATTTTGTTTTGGATAATATAAGGAAGGGATAGAGCATATGTCAAGTATTTGTTGCTATCTGTGTCCTGATTGGAGAATTTCCCTTCACTTGCACTGATGACAGGAAGTGATGAGAAATCTCTCCAATAGGGACAGAGCCAAAAACAGATATGCATTGTTAGTAAAGTGAGGAGGGTTAGAACTTTTGACAGAAAACCAACAGTAAATGTAACTCTTTCACACTCTATTCAAAACTGAAAAAAAGAATTTGGCTGTAGAGACTTTAACACACATAAATGACAGAAATGTATAAACTCACAACACAATGGGGGAAACAACTATGGCCTTGTCTTACTACACCTAATAATAATAATGACCCAGGTACACCCAACCCCTTATTTACCACCCCCATTACCAAACCAAATAGCTGGACAGAGTTACTGTTGTTAACTTTTTTGCTACGGTGTAATTTTTCTGTTGCGTTACAAATCCACAATGCTGCAGCTCAGTGGAGGAACTATAACTAACCTAAAATTAGAGATTCCAAACAGGCTTGTCAAACACCATAGCCTATAGAGCAGGGGTCAGCAACCTTTTTCTACTTAAGGGCCGGATTCAATGTATGTGAATGCATGGAGGACCGCATTCACCTGCTAATAAATGAAGATAATAATCTAGATCCCTTTACATTACACAGCCCCCACACTACTGGATCCCTTTACATTACACAGCCCCCGCACTTCTGGATCCCTTTACATTACACAGCCCCCGCACTTCTGGATCCCTTTACATTACACAGCCCCCGCACTTCTGGACTCCTTTACATTACACAGGTCCCGCACTTCTGGATCCCTTTACATTACACAGCTCCCGCACTTCTGGATCCCTTTACATTACACAGCTCCCGCACTTCTGGATCCCTTTACATTAGACAGCTCCCGCACTTCTGGATCCCTTTACATTAGACAGCTCCCGCACTTCTGGATCCCTTTACATTACACAGCTCCCGCACTTCTGGACTCCTTTATATTACACAGCTCCCGCACTTCTGGACTCCTTTACATTACACAGCTCCCGCACTTCTGGACTCCTTTACATTACACAGCTCCCGCACTTCTGGACTCCTTTACATTACACAGGTCCCGCACTTCTGGACTCCTTTACATTACACAGGTCCTGCACTTCTGGACTCCTTTACATTACACAGGCCCCGTACTTCTGGACCCCTTTACATTACACAGCCCCACACTTCTGGATCCCTTTACATTACACAGCCCCCGCACTTCTGGATCCCTTTACATTACACAGCTCTCGAATTTCTGGACCCCTTTACATTCCACAGCCCCCGCATTTCTGGACTCCTTTACATTCCACAGCCCCCGCACTTCTGGACTCCTTTACATTACACAGGCCCCGCACTTCTGGACATGCGCAGTAGGGAACCGGGAAGTGAAGCTGCAACATTTCACTTCCTGATTCCCTCACCTAGGATGGCGGCGGCAGCTGCCGACAATCGAGCGGGTTATCGGCGTCGGCTGCCGACATCGCTGGACCCTGGGACAGGTAAGTGGCCAATATTTTTTTTTTTTAGGTGGATTTAGGTGGACTCCCTCTTTAAGCATTAGAAGGGCGACATGCATTAGAGGGCACGGTTCAGGATGGGACTGAGCTGAAGCCTTCTTGTCATATTTGAAATAGAGTGGCTTTTGGTGTGCGCTTCTACCTCTCCTTTGTAAGTTGTTGATAATCAGGCAAGGTGAGCCCTGTGGGAGCTGCACCCGAGATGGATTTAATCACTGGGGGAGAGAATGAGTGGAACCTGGAGCGGTGCTTCATGTTCAATTGGGGTGCATTAATATCTAAATAAAACATGGAAAACATTTGAATGTGCACAATGCATTTATGGTTAAACTTCAGGCAAACAGAAAAATACACAGATGAAATACAAATATGAAAGCGGTTTTACCTGCAAAAAGATTTGTATTTCTGTCTATTCAGTTCTGTCAGGAAGCACAGGATGTCTGATTTTTATCTCATGCATTTTTTAAAATCAGATGTTATTTAAAACAAAATGTTTCATTTATACAGTAGTATAGAGACAAGCTGACACGTAGGACAGATTATCTGATGTATTTAAGTATCTTTCAGGTCTTGTCCCTGTCCCAACCTGTGACTGGATAGTAAAAGGAGAAAAAGCAGACTTATGAGCTCATGTTTGTCACTCTGCTCTCGCCTTCTACGAGTATACCCCTTGCATTGCGGGACAACTGACTGGCATCTTGTGCTGCACAGTGATTGCAAGGGACTGATACCAGGTCAAATTCAAGTACATACACTGCTTGAATTTAAAAAAGAATATATTTAATGCATTTAATCATGTATGAATGAATGCAGAGCAGAATTTATTCATGCCTCACATAGTTACATAGTAGATTAGGTTGAAAAAAAGACACATTAGGGTTGATTTATTAATACTGGAGAGTGAAACTGGTGCAGCTGTACATGGTAGCCAATCAGCTTCTAACTTCAGCTCGATCAATTAAGCTTTGACAATAAAACCTGGAAGCTGATTGTTTTTTATGCAGAACTGCACCAGATTTTGCATGTTCCAGGTTTATTAAATCAACCCATTGAGTCCAACCTACAGTATATGTGCGTGTGAGCGAGTCTTTTATATCTGAATACAGATTTCAAAGTAGATTTTTTTTTTGGAAAAGTGAATAGCTGGCAACAGTATCAGGCAGTTTCCAGTGATTGTACATGTCAGTGTCTGGGCTCAGGTAAACAATCCAGGAAGAACACAATAGCATCTGTCTCTGAGTGGCAGAGGAACATCAGCCTGCCCCACAAAATATCTTAATCCAGGATTCATCTTCTCTGATCTCCTGACCTGCCGTGATCTCTCACCTCACTCTTTCCATGTTCCATGTCTCACTTAAAATCCCCCTCCGATCTCCCTGTCATCAACAGGCTCAGCAGAGTCTTAGCTACATGTGTTATGTGGGGGGTGGAGCTGTCTGCATACTCTGGAACCCAAAAACAGCTTAATCTTTCCAAATCTAATAAAATGCTCTTCTAATCTCCCTCTGACAATATCTGACAGCTGTACAGTGAGCTGACTTCCTGTATCACATATTGCGCTTCTGATTTAACTGTAGATTTAAAAGCATATGATCTTTGTTTTATTTACATTTTTATTTTGCTGTTTTTTTATTTATTTTTTTACTCTTATTTAAAGTGTATGTCCAAATGTATTTAATACCTTCTTCAGCTCTGTGTATACATAGGAGCATGGGGGAACTCAAGTCCTTAATGGGTTATGGTAATGACAAAGCCCCAAATTATACACAATGGCTCAAAATTGACATGATCCAGAAACATTTAGGCCAAATAAAGCTTTGTTATATTCAAGCCCTTTCTTCTAATTTTTGGAGACTTTTTAATGACTGGCATAGTACTATTGGATTGGCTCAAGGCCAATGTGGTGCTTATATTTAAAAAGGAGTCAAAGTCTTTACCAAGTAACTATAGACCAGTTAGTTTAACTTCTACAGTTGGCAACCCAGATAGCAAGCATCTGTACTGCAAGTTTGAAAATGACTTCCTAAGCCACTGCTAGACTTGCCCGGCTTCACAAATTAGTTGTACAATTGCAGCAAGTCCGCATTACATGACTCCAGATAAACTTTCTTTGCAAAGTTTCTGCAAGTCTGCTGCAAGTTCTGAATCAGTTATGTTGCGCAATAGTCATCCCACCACAGGGGTCACTGTGGCTGAATTTTCATGCTGTAGACTTGCAGAGCTCTTGCTGTAGACTCACCGCTGCAACTTTTCTCTTGCTAGAGACTTGCCATGCAATTTTGCTACAAATTGGAAAAGTGTCATCTAGAACTTCAAGTAGTCTGCAAGTGTACAACTTGGCCGTGAAAATGTGCGGCAAGTTAACAGACTTACAATTCAACACCGCCACAAATTTGTAGCAAGTTATCCTTGTTATCTGGGAAGATATTTGAGAGTTTAAGGACCGTATAGAAAAGGTTTTGCTAGAAAATAATATTTTAAGCAATAGTCAGCATGGATTCACGAAAGACTAAAGTTGACAAACAAATCTGATTTCTTTTTATGAGGAGGTAGGTAAAAACCTTAGACAAAGGAGTGACTGTGGATATAGTATACCTGGATTTTACGAAAGGGTTTGACACAGTTTCCCACACACGACTAATGTATAAATTGAAGTTTACAGGCTTAGAAAATGTAGTTTGCAAATGGATAGAAAGCTGGCTAAAAGATTCTATTCAAATTTTATTTTTTTTTTTTTAAGTCAGCAGCTACAAACACTGTAGATTCTGACTTTTAATAAGGACACTTACCTGTCCAGGGAGCCCGCGATGTCGGCCCCTCGAGGCCGATCCGTCCATCGGATCGGGTGCAGGCGCCGCCATTCTAATTAAGGTAAACAGGCAGTGGAGCTTAACTGCCCGTTTCCTACTGCGCATGCGCGAGCCGCGCGGCCCTGTGTGAATGGCCGGCTGTCATCTGGGACACACACATGTCTCAGAAGACATCGGGGGGCTCGCCGAAGAAGAGGCTATGACGTCCTGTGCCACAGACCAGATGAATCGGAAGTACAAGCTGTACTTCATAAAAAAGGTAAGTTAGATGAAAAAAAAAAATTTTTAACTAGCCAAAAATGAGCAGTGGAGAGGTGGTCTTTCATTTAAGACCACCTCTCAAAAGTGGGTGGAATTCCGCTTTAATGATTCATACTCTGAATAGTCTAAGGTTATTAGTGGTGTGTGACAGACCTAGCCGGGACAGGGGCTTTTGGAGAGATGGAATTGAATCCAAAGTAACAAGACGACTCCACGGATCCCCCCCGGTATACACCTTCCATAGAGTAGTGTTTCTTTAAATACCAGGGCCCATAGTCAGATGGTAAGAGGCTTGCCCCCAGTCCTCTCCAAAAGCCCCTGTCCCAGCTTGGTCTGTCACATGGTGTACCCCAAGGTTCAGTGCTGGACCCTTACTTTTTAGCAGATTTATAAATGATATAGAACATGGGATTAAAATAACCATTTCAATGTTTGCAGATGACACCAAACTATGTAGTACAATAACGTCCTTACAGGATGTCTCCAACTTAACCACTTGCCGACCGCCTCACGTCTATATACGTCAACAGAGCGGCACGGGCAGGCAAAATCACGTACCTGATACGTGATGCCTTCCTGCGGGCGGGGGGTCCGATCGGACCCCCCCCCGGTGTCAGCGGCGGTCGGCATTTGTCTGGCAGCGATCAGAGATGAGGGGGAGGCCATCCGATCGTGGCCCCCCCCTCGCGATCGCTCCCAGCCAATGAGAAACATCCCCTGCCTGTGTATAGTACACACAGGCAGAGGATGTGATGTCATCTCTCCTCGGCTTGGCAGTTTCCGTTCCGACGCCGAGGAGAGAAGACATCCGAGTAAGTGTAAAACACTACACAACACAGTAGAACATCCCAGGCACACTAAACACCCACGATCCCCCCCCCGATCCCCCCCCAATCACCCCCCCCCCCGTCACAAACTGACACCAAGCTGTTTTTTTTTTTTTTTTTCCTGATTACTGATTGGTGTCAGTTTGTGACAGTTAGAAGTGGTAGGGCAGTGAGTATTAGCCCCCTGTAGGTCTAGGGTACCCCCCTAACCCCCCCTAATAAAGTTTTAACCCCTTGATCACCCCCCGTCACCAGTGTCGCTAAGCAATCATTTTTCTGATCGCTGTATTAGTGTCGCTGGTGACGCTAGTTAGTGAGGTAAATATTTAGGTTTGCCGTCAGCGTTTTATAGCGACAGGGACCCCCATATACTACCGAATAAATGTTTTAACCCCTTGATTGCCACCTAGTTAACCCTTTCACCACTGATCACTGTATAACCGTTACGGGTGACGCTGGTTAGTTCGTTTATTTTTTATAGTGTCAGGGCACCCGCCGTTTATTACCGAATAAAGGTTTAGCCCCCCCGATTGCCCGGCGGTGATATGCGTCGCCCCAGGCAGCGTCAGATTAGCGCCAGTACCGCTAACACCCACGCACGCAGCATACGCCTCCCTTAGTGGTATAGTATCTAAACGGATCAATATCTGATCCGATCAGATCTATACTAGCGTCCCCAGCAGTTTAGGGTTCCCAAAAACGCAGTGTTAGCGGGATCAGCCCAGATACCTGCTAGCACCTGCATTTTGCCCCTCCACCCGGCTCGGCCCACCCAAGTGCAGTATCGATCGATCACTGTCACTTACAAAACAATAAACGCATAACTGCAGCGTTCGCAGAGTCAGGCCTGATCCCTGCGATCGCTAACAGTTTTTTTGGTAGCTTTTTGGTGAAATGGCAAGCACCAGCCCCAGGCAGCGACAGGTTAGTGCCAGTAGCGCTAACACCCACGCACCGTACACCTCCCTTAGTGGTATAGTATCTGAACGCATCAATATCTGATCCGATCAGATCTATACTAGCATCCCCAGCAGTTTAGGATTCCCAAAAACGCAGTGTTAGCAAGATCAGCCCAGATACCTGCTAGCACCTGCGTTTTGCCCCTCCGCCCGGCCCAGCCCAGCCCACCCAAGTGCAGTATCGATCGATCACTGTCACTTACAAAACACTAAACGCATAACTGCAGCGTTCGCAGAGTCAGGCCTGATCCCTGCGATCGCTAACAGTTTTTTTGGTAGCGTTTTGGTGAACTGGCAAGCGCCAGCGGCCTAGTACACCCCGGTCGTAGTCAAACCAGCACTGCAGTAACACTTGGTGACGTGGCGAGTTCCATAAGTGCAGTTCAAGCTGGTGAGGTGGCAAGCACAAGTAGTGTCCCGCTGCCACCAAGAAGACGAACACAGGCCCGTCGTGCCCATAGTGCCCTTCCTGCTGCAGTCGCCAATCCTAATTGGGAAACCACCGCTTCTGCAGCGCCCGTACTTCCCCCATTCACATCCCCAACCAAATGCAGTCGGCTGCATGAGAGGCATTTTCTTTATGTCCTCCCGAGTACCCCTACCCAACGAACCCCCCCAAAAAAGATGTTGTGTCTGCAGCAAGCGCGGATATAGGCGTAACACCCGCTATTATTGTCCCTCCTGTCCTGACAATCCTGGTCTTTGCATTGGTGAATGTTTTGAACGCTACCATTCACTAGTTGAGTATTAGCGTAGGGTACAGCATTGCACAGACTAGGCACACTTTCACAGGGTCTCCCAAGATGCCATCGCATTTTGAGAGACCCGAACCTGGAACCGGTTACAGTTATAAAAGTTACAGTTACAAAAAAAAGTGTAAAAAAAAAAAAAACACAAACAAAAAAAAAAAAAAAAAATAGTTGTCGTTTTATTGTTCTCTCTCTCTCTATTCTCTCTCTCTATGGTTCTGCTCTTTTTTACTGTATTCTATTCTGCAATGTTTTATTGTTATTATGTTTTATCATGTTTGCTTTTCAGGTATGCAATTTTTTATACTTTACTGTTCACTGTGCTTTATTGTTAACCATTTTTTTGTCTTCAGGTACGCCATTCACGACTTTGAGTGGTTATACCAGAATGATGCTTGCAGGTTTAGGTATCATCTTGGTATCATTCTTTTCAGCCAGCGGTCGGCTTTCATGTAAAAGCAATCCTAGCGGCTAATTAGCCTCTAGGCTGCTTTTACAAGCAGTGGGAGGGAATGCCCCCCCCCACCGTCTTCCATGTTTTTCTCTGGCTCTCCTGTCTCAACAGGGAACCTGAGAATGCAGCCGGTGATTCAGCCAGCTGACCATAGAGCTGATCAGAGACCAGAGTGGCTCCAAACATCTCTATGGCCTAAGAAACCGGAAGCTACGAGCATTTTATGACTTAGATTTCGCCGGATGTAAACAGCGCCATTGGGAAATTGGGGAAGCATTTTTTCACACCGATCTTGGTGTGGTCAGATGCTTTGAGGGCAGAGGAGAGATCTAGGGTCTAATAGACCCCAATTTTTTCAAAAAAGAGTACCTGTCACTACCTATTGCTATCATAGGGGATATTTACATTCCCTGAGATAACAATAAAAATGATTAAAAAAAAAAAAAAATGAAAGGAACAGTTTAAAAATAAGATAAAAAAGCAAAAAAATAATAAAGAAAAAAAAAAAAAAAGCACCCCTGTCCCCCCTGCTCTCGCGCTAAGGCGAACGCAAGCGTCGGTCTGGCGTCAAATGTAAACAGCAATTGCACCATGCATGTGAGGTGTCACCGCGAACGTCAGATCGAGGGCAGTAATTTTAGCAGTAGACCTCCTCTGTAAATCTAAAGTGGTAACCTGTAAAGGCTTTTAAAGGCTTTTAAAAATGTATTAATTTTGTTGCCACTGCACGTTTGTGCGCAATTTTAAAGCATGTCATGTTTGGTATCCATGTACTCGGCCTAAGATCATCTTTTTTATTTCATCAAACATTTGGGCAATATAGTGTGTTTTAGTGCATTAAAATTTTAAAAAGTGTGTTTTTTCCACAAAAAATGCGTTTGAAAAATCGCTGCGCAAATACTGTGTGAAAAAAAAAATGAAACACCCACCATTTTAATCTGTAGGGCATTTGCTTTAAAAAAATGTATAATGTTTGGGGGTTCAAAGTAATTTACTTGCAAAAAAAAATAATTTTTTCATGTAATCAAAAAGTGTCAGAAAGGGCTTTGTATTCACGTGGTTAGAAGAGTGGGTGATGTGTGACATAAGCTTCTAAATGTTGTGCATAAAATGCCAAGACAGTTCAAACCCCCCCCAAATTACCCCATTTTGGAAAGTAGACACCCCAAGCTATTTGCTGAGAGGCATGTCGAGTCCATGGAATATTTTATATTGTGACACAAGTTGCAGGAAAGAGACACATTTTTATATATATATATATATATATATATATATATATACATACATACATACATACACAGTTGTGCTTATAAGTTTACATACCCTGACAGAATTTATGATTTCTTGGCCATTTTTCAGAGAATATGAATGATAACACAAAAACTTTTCTTTCACTCATGGTTAGTGTTTCACTGAAGCCATTATCAGAAACTAGCCAAATGACCCTGATCAAAAGTTTACATACCCCCGTTCTTAATACCGTGTATTGCCCCCTTTAACATCAATGACAGCTTGAAGTCTTTTGTGGTATTTGTGGATTGAGGCTCTTCATCTTCTCAGATGGTAAAGCTGCCCATTCCTCTTGGCAAAAAGCCTCCAGTTCCTGGAAATTCTTGGGCTGTCTTGCATGAACTGCATGTTTCAGATCATCTCAGAGTGGCTCAATGATATTGAGGTCAGAAGACAGAGATGGCCACTCCAGAACCTTCACTTTATTTTGCTGTAGCCAATGGCAGGTCGACTTGGCCTTGTGTTTTGGATCATTGTCATGTTGGAATGTCCAAGTACGTCCCACCCATCCCCAAAACATCAGCGATCCACCTCCGTGTTTCACAATAGGAATGGTGTACCTTTCATCATAGGCCTTGTTGACTCCTCTCCAAATGTAGCGTTTATGGTTGTGGCCAAAAAAGCTCAATTTTGGTCTCATCACTCCAAATGACTTTGTGCCAGAAGGTTTGAGGCTTGTCTCTGTGCTGTTTGGCGTATTGTAAACAGGATACTTTGTGGCTTTCTTCTGGCGACTCGACCATGCAGCCCACCTTTCTTCAAGTGCCTCCTTATTGTGCATCTTGAAGCTACAACACGTGTTTTCAGAGAGTCCTGTATTTCATCTGAAGTTATTTGTGGGTTTTTCTTTGCATCCCGAACAATTTTCCTGGCAGTTGTGGCTAAAATTTTAGTTGGTGTACCTGACTGTGGTTTGGTTTCAACAGAACCCCTCATTTTACACTTCTTGATTAGAGTTTGAACACTGCTGATTGGCATTCTCAATTCCTTGGATATCTTTTTATTTCCCTTTCCTGTTTTATACAGTTCAACTACCTTTTCCTACAAATCCTTTGATAATTGTTTTGCTTTCCCCATGACTGAGAATCCAGAAACCTCAGTGCAGCACTGGATGAAAGATGCAAGGGTCTGCAGGAGTCCAGAAACACACTGACCTTTTATACACACACACTAATTACAATCAAACAGATTACAGGTGAGGATGGTTACCTTTAATAGCCATTCCAACCCCTTTGTGTCAACTTGTGTGCATGTTATCAGGCCAAAATCACCAGGGTATGTAAACTTTTGATCAGGGTCATTTGGATAGTTTCTGTTATCATTATGATTGAAAAAGAGTAAACACAGTTAATTGATAATAAATAAATAATAATAATAAATCATATTCTCTGAAAAATGGCCAAGAAATCATAAATTCTGCCAGGGTATGTAAACTTATGAGCACAACTGTATATATATATATATATATCGACAGCAGATGTAAAATGTACGATGACTCAGAATTCTTACATGTTTCTCAGTAATCTGCTGATGGATTTCCATATCACCTACTCCAAGGCTCAACTCCCCACTGCCATTAATCACCGCACAGTAGGTGGCTGTACTCTGACCTTTCAGGTGTGCCACACCTCGCATGTCCTGCAACAGAAGGAGAATAGTTGTAGTCCTTTCAAATGAACAGTAATACCAGGTTGGAGAAGCATTCATAGCTCTGCCCTCTATGTCATCTTGCTATCCATCCAAAACATTTATAGCATGCTTAGCTATATAAAAAAAAAGGCACTGTCCATTGGTATTCTTCATATAAACTACTGGCACTCTGTAATTGTTAGGAAAGCATTTTTCAGTTGAATATTTATTCTTGACTGGTTGAAAATAATTTGTGTCCCTCAATACTCTGCTGGAACTACTGAAATGCCCACAGCTTCCAGATATGGGGAAGCATGTGACCTCCTCCCAGCACAAAAAGTTGTGGCCTCAATGTGGGAAGTCAGCAATGAAGGTGAAATTATTTAATGCCCAGATCAGAAAAAAACAGGACAAGTTCAATATTGTAATTAGTAAATTATGAAAATGCACAAGCAGTATGTGTGTTCAGAGCAGTCCTTATTTCTGTGAGCCAATCTCAGGTAACTGTTGCAGACAGTGCAAAGTACACACTCACCATATGAGAGCAATATTGTAGAACATAGCAAGACAGCTCATCTTGTCCTAGAGCGGAGATGAACAGAGGTCCCACTCCCAGCCGACTCAGGCAATCTGCAGAGGGAAGAGAATGTCTAATGTCTTGGATCCTTATACCATTTCACTAAAGTTGCCAAATGTGTCAAAATAAACTTGTGTTTTGTGAATAGGTTAAAATGTGTGTCGAGGCAAAAAAAAAAAAAAAACGTATGCAGTATGGCTTTGCAGTACATGCACATTTACCATGTTTTATCCCTTTACACACCCTGCAAATACATTAAAATACCCATTAATCTGCCCAAATTGCACTCAGGTCGTTATTTCCTATTTTGATTTCTACAACACACAGCAATATTGTGGACTAAGTGGTGTCAGCCCTGCTATTGTCTATTGCTAGCGCCTTCAGGTGTCCCTTTAACTGTGTCTTGGCGTCAGGAGGCAGGGTGGACTTGACTGTCCCAGTGGTCACATGATTGGGAGCCTGTCCTGCTATCTACTAACCACAAACAGATACTCGGAACTGTCTGTGACAGCTCAGTCCATGTCCTGGAAGCATGCAGTGAGCATGCTCTCAGCACAGAAACCTCTGAGCCTTGGATGCAGATGTGTCGCATGTGGGTGTGTTAAGGCCCACCCTCCCTGCCACTGCACATATGTGTTAAGTGTTCAGCATGAGGTTAAACTACTCAGTCTTTCCCACTGTGCTCATCTCCAAAGCATAGACACTAATTGCCTTGAAGCCCAAACAAGAACTGGGTGGGCTAAATAGACCATTCTGTGCATTAAGGTAAAAAACCCTTTAATAATAGCCATCAATACTCACCTGAGCTCAATCTTGATCCAGCACTGTGCATGTCTGCAGCAGCTCTTCTCCCCTCTCCCCTGTCTCACAGGCTTGGCTGGGAGCCAATGGCAAAACCTGTGAGCAGAGAGCGGCAGGCAGGGTTGAGCCGGGCTAGGTGTCTGAATCATTGGTGTGCGCAGCCTATAGCATTAGGGTGTGCCCCTCAGAGCACAAATACACACTGGTGGGTGTAAAAAAAAAACTGAGGACAGGGATTCTCCAGTCCCTTTTTTTGCAGCCTGCAGTAAACACATTTTTACTATGAATTAGGAATGTAGACAGCCCCTTCCCCGGTCCTGAGAAGAGAGGAGGGAAGCTGGCAGCACCACAGGGCAGGGAGATAGGAAGCAGGGGGGATTGGTATCTCATGGTGTGATTAGGGAGTGCCCAGGCACAATCGGCACACCCTGTGCGCACGCCTATGGTCTGAATAGATGCAAACAGCCTGACTCAGGACCGAGCCCGCATGAATTTCCCAATAGGAAGCCGCTTCCTAAGGGGGCACTGGGTATGGGAGAGGAACCAGGGGTGCCAGGAAGGGTACCCCAGAAGAGGAGGATCAGGGCTGCTTTGTGCAAAACCATTGCACACAGCAAGTAAGTATGATATGTTTGTTATTTTAATGGGGGAAAAAAAAAAAACTTTACAATCCATTTACATTTCTGACATGGAATTTTTTGCACTTATAAAACAGATTTAACAAAATGCTATCTATATTTATCAGACCAAAATGGAACAAACGGGAAATTCATGGTTAGAATTTGCATTCGCTTTAAAATAGTTTTTAAGTAAAGAAAAAATAAATAAATATGTCCTGTGTTCTCCTCATAAAACAAGAATCAGATGGCATCTGTTTAAAGCCTACTGATTAAAAGGCCTACTTTGGACTTTTTCATCCCACCCAAGTCTACTGGCCAGCAGATCCTGCTGGATGAGGCCAATGATGGACTTTGCATTACCTGTTTGATTTTATCACTCGTTTGTGAGTACATATTTTTATTTTTAATAGATTTCTGTGTTGCAAAGGTAAAGCAGAAGGCTTGTGCGCCCGCTGGTGTGCAAGGTTGGTGCGGCTCTTTACTGCCCTAGCCCATAAATGTGAACCCACAGCCTAGCCAGCATGCGTATGACTACCACATATGCAACTTCGGCTATCATAGAATATAATAAAGTTCCATGGAGGAAACATAATTTTAACATTAACCACCTGCTTACAGGGCACTTAAACCCCCCTCCTATACAGACCAATTTTCAGCTTTCAGCGCTAACGCACTTTGAATGACAATTGCGCGGTCATACAACACTGTACCCAAATGAAATTTTTATCATTTTTTCACCACAAATAGAGCTTTCTTTTGGTGGTATGTGATCACCTCTGCAGGTTTTACTTTTTGTTAAATAAATGTACAAAACTGAATTAAAAAAAAAAAAAAAAATTTTTTTATATTTTGTTATAAAAAATTTAAAACGGATAATTTTTCTCCTTCATTGATGTACGCTGATGAGGCGGCAGTGATGGGCACTGATAGGCGGCAGTGATGGGCACTGATGGGTGGCAGTGATGGGCAGCACTGCCAGGTGGCACTGATTGGCACTACAGGTGGGTATTGATAGGTGGCACTTGTGCGCATTGATAGGTGGCACTTGTTGGCATTGATAGGTGGCACTTGTGGGCACTGTTAGGTGGCACTGTGGGCACTGTTAGGTGGCACTGTGGGCACTGTGAGGTGGCACTGTGGGCACTGTGAGGTGGCACTATTAGGTGGCACTGATGAGGCAGATGTGTCTCTTCCACTTGGGGACCGATGTCCCTCACATCCGAGCCTGTAATCGGCATTTTTTTCTACTCACGCTGTCAGCGTGAGTAAAAAAAAAAAAACGATTACCGATCTTTTGTTTACATCATGTGATCAGCTGTCATTGGCTGACAGCTGATCACATGGTAAGGGGCCGGGACCAGCCCCTTACTCGGATCGGTGATCAGCCGAGTCTCAGTGACTCGGTGATCACAGCGCGCTTGGCGTGCGCCTGCAGGGAGAGTGCACAGGGGAGGCCGTCATATGACGGCCTCCCGGGAATTCAGGTCCGCGCTGTGGCTGTCATTCGGCCATAGCGCGGATGTGTAGTGGTTAACTGTATCTAAATTAGTTTTAGTTTTGTATGGGGTATGGAAGGGTTAGAACTTCTGTCAGGTTTGTATTGCTGTTTGTGTCCACAATGGAAAGATGAATCCTCTGTTTCACCTGGTGATCATTGTCACCTGGACCAAAAATGACAGGAAATCCCAAATTTTGAGCTGTCACCAAAACAGGAATAGAGAGGTAGTTTTCCAATCTGGACACTTTTTTCTGCTGACAGCTGTTTATGAGAGGATTGCCCTTATTCCTATTGTGTCTATGGGTGAAGGTATTTCTGCACAATGGGCCACAGATGGCAAAATAAAAAACTGACACAGTTTTTCACATTCCCTACTCTATCAATAACCTAAAAGAAATGTTTGGGCTTTATATATAATTTAGAGCTTGTTTACACCATGTCCGCTGAGCTGTACTTTTCTTCACACCACTGCACTTGTACAATCTGTACGAGGCACATGGAAAACAATTGTCTTCTATGTGCTTTGTTCACACCCTACATGTGAGGTGGTATGTGGGAAAAATGCAGCTCAAAGTGTAATTCCGGGCTTAACTCTAGCTACTCTTAAACCTGTCCCCTACCCTGTTAACACCTATGCTTACTAACCTGTGTAAGAAAGATGTATATACTTACCTATTTTCAGCTTGCTCCAGTCTGGTCACGTGATCTACCCTGTGTCAGCCAATGGCACTGCAGGGGAGGGAGAGTTCCGACAACGGCTATTAAAGCCTAAAGTGGCGATGTCACCCATTGGCTTCAATGAACCATCTGTTGTCAGCACTCCCTCCTCTCCCCACGCTGCCTGACAAAGGGAGCAGGATCACATGACTGGACCGGGGCAATGTGGTGTTAACAAGACTTAAAACAATATCTTTCCTTTAAAAATAATCTCCATAATATGCATTGGTTTTCCTCTTCCTGTTCCTCACCTGCCAGGTTCCTGCCCACACCGCCAGACGACTGGTGAACTTGTCCAGGATTGGTCTGTCCTCCAAACTGCAAAAAATACATCCCAATTATATTGAGTGACACTACAATGATTTAAACCAGAGCAAACCAAATGGTGCAAAGGTGGATATATGGCACAATGAGCGTCCTATAATTACTGAAGCACTACCCCCGCCACAGCTGCTGGTTGATTTGGGTCCTCTACCCCTTACAGCTTAGTTTGAAGCCTCAACCACTGACACCACCACTAATCTTTTAAGTTTTAATAGGCACACAAGAATTGGACTTACATCTCTATGGAAAACGGCGGGATGTATTGGCAAGTTAAAGTCAACCAACACAGAGCATAAGAATGAATACACAATCAGATCCACAGGGTTCTTCGCAGTGATTTTAAACTCCAGCATATACTTTGGCCCCAATAGCATAACTGTAGCTCTCCTCGTGAGATAAACCGCGACAAGCGACAACAATAAGTATAGACTAAAGATGCACCGAATGGAAATTTTGGTGCTGAATCCGAAAATGCAGGATGCACCAAAACACCGAAACTGAAAAATACAGCTTTTAAAAAATATATATCGTTATCTATAATCGTATTATATTTGACTTTTTAATTTATATCATGAATTTAAATGAATATGAATTTATTGTCGGCCATTATCGGCCTACAATGCGTGGGTGGCAAGTGGTTAAAAAAAACACACCAAAAACGCACCTCCCCTTTGAAATGCATTAAAAAGGCAGCAAGAACACATTAATAATGCAGTTTTTGAGTCACATAACCTCAAAAACACACCATAAGCACAGTAAAATCGCAGCAAAATCGTGCATGTTTTCGGTGCCATTTTCAGCACCTTTTTCTTTATCAGCAAAAGAAACATAATTTTCGGCAGGGTCGAAATTTTGGTGCTTCTCTAGTATCAACAGAGTTTAGGCCAGGTCACTACTGTTTAAGTGGACAACTGTGTGGCAAATGCTAAAAATATGCATGCATCATACATACTAGGGGGAGTACAACTGGGGGAATCCATAGTGGAGAAGGATCTGGGGGTTTTGGTAGATCATAAGCTCAATAATAGCATGCAATGCCAAGCTGTGGTTTCCAAAGCGAGCAAAATCCTTTCTTGTGTTAAAAGAGGTATGGACTGCAGAGAGAGAGAGATATCATTTTGCCCCTGTACAAATCATTAGTAAGACCTCATCTGGGATACGCAGTTGAGTTTTGGGCACCAGTTCACAAAAAGAATATTGGGGAACTGGAGAAAGTACAGAGCAACCAAACTGATAAGAGACATGGAGGAGCTCAGCTACAAGGAAAGATTAGCTGAATTTATTCTCTCTTGAGAAGAGGTGATTAAGAGGGGATATGATCAACATGAATTAATACATAAGTGGTCCATATAGCGAGTGTAGAGTTATTCACTTTAACGTCATCACATAGGATAAGGTGGCACTCTTTACATCTGGAGGAAAAGAGATTTAATCTCCAAATACGGAAGGGCTTCTTCACAGTAAGAGCTGGTTCTGTCCAGCTCATTAGGACTCCCTCCAGAGCTGGTTCTGTCCAGCTCATTAGGATTTTTTCCTAAATGCACATAATATAACTGGATACTAATATTTATAGGTAACCTTGATCCAGGGAATATTCGATTGCCTCTTGGGGGATCAGGAAGGAATTTTTTTCCCCCGCTGGAGCACATTGGATGATGCTTTATTGGGTTTTTGTTTGCTTTCCTCTAGATCAACTGTGGGTATAGGATTGTATATATGGAGATTTTTTATTTGTGTGGGGTTTTTTTTCTATGTTGGTTAAACTTAGTGGACTTGTGTCTTTTTTCAACCAGATTAACTATGTAACTATGTAATTTGAGAGCTCTCCCAACAAGTGGGCCAGGTTTAGGCCTGACGTTATGGATTTAAAGTCAAACAAAAACCTGCCTTTAGGATAAAATCATTTGGCTATAAGTCTCCTGCCAGCTAAGTTGGGGCCAGTGAAGACGTTGGTGCACAGGTATGGGGTATGTCTATGGTTTGACTAGTTAAAGTACTGCACCCAGTGAGTTGCACTGAGTAATAGGGATTGATTTTTAGGCACAGTTGCAGTGGCTGGATGCAAGCAACAGATAGACTGGCCACATTGGGCCTAGCTCAGAAACAACAGCAAACAATTGGAGAACATTGGTGCATAGTAAAGTGAACCTGCAAGCTTCTTGTAAGTGAGTATTATTAAGACTGTCAACAGTTTAGCTTAACTGTGGATCTGTGACCCTCTCACCGCTCCCTCTCTCTGAAATCCTCCTGCACCGACCGGCCGAGACATTGGAGGGGGCCCCCTTTTTTCCTTTTCATTGGCCTTTAACTGCGTGTCAAAAAGCATGAAAAGTAGCATGGAGGTGATTCACCTCCGTTGCTCTTCCAGCAGGTCTGCACAGCAGGAGCTTGGGTCACAGGCTGGTGGTCAGTAAGGGTACCAGAACAGCCGACAAAGTGCAGCTCAGTCCAGCCGCCTGGGTCAGAGTATAACAGCTCTCAGCATGCACACAACTCAGCAGCTCCTTCTGTCCTCAGAGAGACACAACACATCACCTCTCCCTCTGCAGAAGCTCTCTTGTTGATGCCCTTCCAAACTCCTCCTCCTTGCTTCCTGGGCTTTTTCAATTTATACCCACCCCTCTGTCTACTCCTTCTGCTCTCAGGTACACCTGGGTAAAGTAGTTTGTTTCCCACCATTGTCAATGACTCCAATCTCCACCCAAACTAAATTTACCATCTTTCTGTAGTCCAGAGTCAATCCCAAACAACAAGCACACCTGTTGCTGCCATCTTAGTCCTGCATAGCCCAGTAACATTAATTCCTGTTACATGACAATAATACTATGTACAGTATTTCACAAAATACAATTTCACAGTACACCCCTCGCATTTTTGTAAATATTTTATTATATCTTTTCATGTGACAACACTGAAGAAATGACACTTTGCTACAATGTAAAGTAGTGAGTGTACAGCTTGTATAACAGTGTAAATTTGCTGTCCCTCCAAAATAACTCAACACACAGGTCTCTAACATCCAACAGCTCCGTGATGTCATCATGGAGGAGTGGAAGAGGACTTCAGTGGCAACCTGTGAAGTCTGGTGAACTTCATGCTCAAGAGGCTTAAGGCAGTGCTGGAAAATAATGGTGGCCACACAAAATATTGACACTTTGGGCCCAATTTGGACATTTTCACTTAGGGGTGTACTCACTTTTGTTGCCAGCGGTTCAGACATTAATGGCTGTGTGTTGAGTTATTTTGAGGGGACATCAAATTTACACTGTTATACAAGCTGTACACTCACTACTTGTACGTCTACATTGTAGCAAAGTGTCATTTCTTCAGTGTTGTCACATGAAAAGATAGAATAAAATATTCACAAAAATGTGAGGGGTGTACTCACTTTTGTGAGATACTGTATGACACAATTACTGACAAATACATGCAAATAAATGCATGTAAGTGCATGCCTGGTAAATGTGGCCTTAAACTGGTCATACATACACATTTCAGACAAATGTCCTGCTAAATTAGCTGAAATCATGGGTGGCCCTGTCCGCACCACTCAGCTCAACATAAGTCTATAAAAATGAATTGCAAAATCGCAGGAGTTGGGTGAAAAATTATTGGTCAAACAGCAATTGTATTCAATCAGATGCGATCAATGCTCAGGTATTCAGACAGCTGTGGTTGCCAACTGTCAGAATACAATAGCTGGCAGTGCCTTGGAGTGTCTGTCAGTGTATCAGTACAGCTAGGTTCACACTAGCCTGCATAATAAAACATAGCATTTTAGTGTGCAGACTAGTGTCAGTGTCAGCTCTAGCAAGGTGCAATGCATGTTTCAGCACCACAGCACTGTGTGGTGTGAATGGGGTACATAGAAAACAATTGTTCTCTATATGCCCTAGCAGTGACTTGCAGTTATCCAGTGTGGAAAAAATGCAGATCACTGCACAGAGCATGAATGAGCCCTTAGAGCCCTTTCACACTGGGGCGGGCGTCGGCGGTAAAGCGCCGCTATTGTAGCGGGGCGGTTTTACCCCCCGGTAGCAGCCGAGAAATGGTTAAAAACCACCGCAAAGCGCCTCTGCTGAGGCGCTTTGCCGGCGGTATAGCCGCGCCGTCCCATTGATTTCAATGGGCAGGAGCGGTGAAGGAGCGGTATACACTCCGCTCCTTCACCGCTCCAAAGATGCTGCTAGCAGGACTTTTTTTACCGTCCTGCCAGCGCATCGCTCCAGTGTGAAAGCCCTCTGGACTTTCACACTGGAATGAAAGCAGCGGCACTTTTGGGTCGGTTTGCAGGCGCTATTATTAGCGCAATAGCGCCTGCAAACCGCCCCAGTGTGAAAGGGCCCTAAGAGAAAGTTTAGAGAGAGTGAAAAAGGGGACTGAGAGAAAAATATGGCCATAAGAGAGAGTGAGATCAGAGAAAAACAGAGAGATTAGAGAGAAATGAAAGCAGTGAGAGGCAGAGAGAGAGAGAGAGAGAGGGAGAGAGAGAGAGGGAGAGAGAGAGATGAGAATGGAAGAGAGTGATATATAAGGAAGAAAGGGAGAAGTAAAAAGAGATTTGTTTTCCTTTAATAAAGCAGCGTTGGGAAATCTTTGCATGCCTTTGAATGACACACAGGGGTCACATTAAGATCACAAATTATTCTGGGTGGCTGGGTTTACATTTATTTTGCACATCACCATGTGTTACTTTATAAATACATGTTTTATAAGAGTTGTTTAGGAAAAAAAAGTTATGTCCCTCTTCTTGTCTATTAATTACAGTTTCTCTAGTATTCTCCCTCATGTTTCTCATGATTTTTAATAAGTGTCCTATTTTTACATAAAAGAGTATGGGAATTCAGTTTTTTTGGATGCTTTCTTGAGAATTTCTGAACAGTAATCCTATAACAAACGCCAGCTTATATTTTTGGTGTTCAGTTGCTGGCAGGAAATCAACTGTGCCCATTACTAACTACTGGCAGATGAATACTGCGTTAATTCAGTTTACCCCAAAGTACTATTTGTTTTCTTGTTTATTACAGGTACTAGCAGTGTAACCGTGGATTACAAGCATAATCCCTTCTAAGAGAATGCTTGTAATCGAAAGCACTCGCATATCAAAGTGACTTTCTCCATAGAAGTCAATGGAAACAAAGATAATTCGTTCCACATTGACTTCTATTGCATGCAATACCGCATGTGGCCAGAGGTGGGGGGGGGCGGAGAGTCTCGGAAATACTCGGAGCCTGCTCGGATGCACTCGGAAAGGCTCGAGTATTTCCAAGTGGCTCCGAACGGCTCAGAGTGTCACCGGCGCCCCCGCACCTCTGGCCAAATGCGGTACTGCACACCGCAGAGGCTTGAATCTTGCTCATTTTGCAAGACAACACTCGCAAACCAAGTCAGGATTTTAAAAAAATAATAGCTCATATTGCGAAATATCGTTAACCGTGTCACTCGCAATCCGAAGTTCCACTGTATATAGTGCCGTAAATTTACGCAGCGCTTTCACATCAGTCCCTGTCCTCAAGGATCTTACAATCTAAGGTCCTAACTCACATTCACACATACACATATTTAGGTTGCACACTTAACAAAGTCTCTGTTAGGACTCTTGGCTGTGGCCCTCACCCTACTGTCTCACTCACCCTGCTGAATTTTTTGTAATGTAAAATTTTGCACCCCCTAAAGAGCCGCAGGTAGTTTGGGCTTATTTCCTCCCCTTAGCCCACACACAGCCAGGAACACAGCATTTTCAGCAGTCTTTCCCTGGCTCAAGAATCAGTCTAAGGGTTTCTTCATTTAGTTTTTATTAGGGAACTATGAACTTGGATGGGGATAGGGAGGATAGGATACCCTGGAACTGTGGAACTTGAACAACATGAAGACTGCTAACTTTCTGGCTGAAGATGAAGATCCTCTTTAATCTGTTCAGGGCAAAGGTATAGGTCAATTTGATAGTCCACACTCCCACGCCCATCAACCTGCACAACTCTCCCATCCCAACTGGGTCACTCCCCAACCATCCAATCTGCAAGTAACATACACGGTACTTCCAGGTATCAACTTTTTCTTCTTCCTTCTACAATGCAGCTCTGGATAACTGAACAGCCAATAGCTGGGTCCCTGTACTGTCACATTGAGGAGAAAGGCAGATTCACTGCCATGTCTAAATTCCAATTTGGTCTAGACAGGGCTAAGGACCTTCCACCCACCCAAACATGACAGCCTTCTGGCCTAGCGATTGACTCTTCTCTTGGGAATATGGTTGGTAATTGGGGGGTTGGTTGGTAAATAGAGTGGAGGAAACGAGCAATGAGCATCAGCAATAGGGAGGTGGGAGAATATTAAGTGAACAACTACTTTTCACTGAATGGGCACAGCTCAGGTTCACTATAGAAAGTTGGTGGGTGATTGTATCTACTTGCAACTATCCATAAAAGAATAACCAGCTTTTGGCAGACCGACTCTTTAGTAAATGGACCACATATAAGTCTACTATTTTTGATCCCCTTTAGGCTATAATTATTTGTGAGACCATCTTTTACCCCTGTGGTCTCATGTCCTTGTTACTTTAGGATTATTGGCGAACATACAGTAACATATCCATACCTCCATTTTATCCTGAGTTGCCTTCGCAATAAAATCTACAATGATGCCACCAATTACCACCTGGAAAAGGATTCAGGCAATATTACTACATCAACATTTGCAAAATGTTACAATAGTTACTATTCTTTATAATTTACTTTTGGTTTGAGTTATTTTTACTGTTATATTTTACTGTAAACACACCTCACAAAGTCAGACAGATTCTCTTTAAAATCATAGGCTACTGCAGGATACTTTAATAAAGGTACATTTATAATGTAGAGATGCCTCACCGGTCTAGATTCCTGGTTTGCATCATTCTCTTGTCTCTCCCGCTGATGAGGTCCTTTTCTTGTGCCCCCTTTAGGTTTCCGGATATGACAGAGGGCTGCAGCAATGCGACTCCCCACCTTTGCATTATTCTTTACAAGAGCAATATCTTTGCAAGGGATAAGAAAATATGTCTGCAAATGTCCTATCACTCTCTCTGCAATCTAAAGTTAGGATATGCCAGCTTCCACCAGAGCCCATTTCACACAGGGGTTTTGCTTTATGACAGAGTATCTCAGGAGCAGGCAATCTTTGCTTAAGAAAAAAATAAAAAGGTCATATATGTGTGTCTATTTGATCTTGCAATCATGTAAATAAAATCAGCATGTGTTATTCTGGTAAAATGTTGTTTTGTGCATATATTTGAAAGATGATGTGTAATCTGCTGATATTTTCCCTTTTTTTTTTATTTTACCGATTTTTAACCAATTCAGCCCCGGAAGGTTTTACCCCTTTCCTGACGAGAGCACTTTTTTTTTTTTTTAACAAGAAAAATGTTTATTCAGATCTTTACAGTACAAGCGATGAATATACACATTTATTCACAATAGCAGTATTGTATGAGTTGTCACAGAAAAAAATGGTTTGTTAATGTTTATAGGACGGAAAGGAGCAAAACCATTTCGTGGCATAACAATAAGATACCGGATTAATAGCAACAGATTTCACCCTAGTTACTTAAGAAGGTCCGGGGGGAGGGGGAGAGAAAAAGGAGGGGGGGGAAGGGGGCAGGAGGGACCTCATCCAAATGATTAGATTACATAGTGTAGGTGGTGAGCAGCACTCAGGAAAGCATACCAGTGGTCTGTTGTCATGGGGTAGCTGCAACATCAACGTCCTGATTATCATCCAAGAACTCCGCTCCCCAAGCATCTATCCATCCCGACCATAGAGGACACCGTGGGAGGTGCAGCGTCCTTCCAATGGAGGAATATCTCCCTATGTGCATAGAATGTGGCATAGCTTAGGAACAATCTGATGTGTCTGCCCCGAACACTAGAGTTAAATACATTAAGCAGTATCGATTTAGGGTCAGATCCAAAATCCAGGGAGGTAATCTGGCCCAGGCTCTCCACTATTCCCAACCAACAGTCCTCGAAATGGGGGCAAGATCGGACCATGTGAAAGAAGGAGGCAGCGACCAGAGCACTTTTTACAATTTGGCACTGCGCTGCTTTAACTGGTAATTGTGCGGTCATGTAATGCTGTACCCAAACGAAATTTGCGTCCTTTTTTCCCACAAATAGAGCTTTCTTTTGATGGTATTTGATCACCTCTGCAGTTAAAATTTTTTGCAATATAAACGAAAAAAGACTGAACATTTTGAAAAAAAATAATATTTTCTACTTTTTGCTATAAAAGAAATACAATAAACTCAATTTTAGTCATACATTTAGGCCAAAAAGCATTCAGCCACATGTCTTGGGTAAAAAAAAAGAAAAAGGATTTTTAATACAGCTTACCTGTAAAATCTTTTTCTTGGAGTACATCACGGGACACAGAGCACCATAGTAATGACTATCTGAGTTATACGCTACCTTTAGGTGATTGGACACTGGCAACCAATAGTAAGAAAGGACCTCCCATATAACCCCTCCCATACAGGAAGTACCTCAGTTTTTGTAGCAAGCAATGAAGATCCCGGAAAAGAGGGGAGGGACCTCTGTGTCCCGTGATGTACTCCAAGAAAAGGATTTTACAGGTAAGCTGTATTAAAAATCCATTTTTCTTTATCGTACATCATGGGACACAGAGCACCATAGTAATGACTATCTGGTATGTCCTAAAGCAATGCCCCTGAGAGGAGGGTACACAGTATTCCTAACCCCACTTCTGGACAAAGGATCTACAATGCTGCTTGCAGCACGCTGTGGCCAAATACAGCCTCCTTTTGAGATCTAACATCTGGTAAAACCTAGTGAATGTATGGACTGAAGACCAAGTGGCCGCTTTTCAAACCTGAGCCACAGACACCTGATGGCGCACTGCCCACGAAGCACTAATCCCTCTGGTGGAATGTGCCTTTAAATCACAAATCACTTTGCCTGGATACTAACCTGGCGAATCCATCTAGAAATAGTTGAACTTGTCGCTGCCTGCCCTTTCTTAGGACCATCTGGCAGGACAAAAAAGGAATCAGTCTTCCGAAACGGGGCTGACATCCTTAAAAAAGATTGTGATCGCCCTCACAAGGTCAAGCGAGTGCAGCGACTTCTCCTCCGTAGTCCTAGGATTCGGAAAAAAGGAGGGTAAAATGGTATCCTGATTCAAATGAAAATTGAAAACCACTTTAGGCAAAAAATCCGGATGGGGGCGCATGACCACTCTGTCCTGATGTAAAACCAAAAATAGTTCCTTACAAGAAAGGGTGGCCAACTCTGACACCCTTCTTGCCGAGGTTCTAGCAATCAGAAAGACCAATTTCCTTGTCAACAGGATCGAAGAAATATGCCTTATAGGTTCAAAAGGTTGCTTCTGCAGAACGGATAGAACCAAATTCAGATCCCAGGGACATAAGGGCGGCTTAACCTGTGGCATCAAGCGCGTCACTCCTTTAACAAAGGTTCGCACTAATGAATGAGATGAAATCGGTCTCTGAAAGAAAACCGACAAGGCCGAGATCTGCCCTTTGATTGTCCCTAAAGCTAGTTTCAACTCCACCCCTGTTTGTAGGAAGGCGAGAATCCTTCCAATCGTATATTTACGAGGGTGCCATTTTTTGGCTTTGCACCAGGAAATGTATGACCTCCAGACTCAATAGTAAATACCTCTAGAGACAGGTTTTCTAGCATTTATCATCGTAGATAAGACTGAACCCGAAATACCACCTTTCAAGATTCTGGTTTCAATAGCCAAGCCGTCATATTTAGCGACCGTAAAGTAGGATGGAATATGGGCCCTTGAGACAGCAGGTTCGGACGGCATGGAAGGAACCATGGGTCCTCCACTGCCAATTTCACAATCTCTGTGTACCAAGCTATCCTGGGCCAAGCCGGAGCCACCAGAATTACTGGCTTTCGTTCCTCCTGTATCCTGCGCAGCAGCCATGGCAGCACTTGAACTGGAGGAAAAGCATACATCAGGGAATACTGATCCCAAGGAACTACTAATGCATCCGTTCCGACAGCAGATGGATCTTTGATCCTGGACACAAACTGGAGCTAAAGTTTTAGCTTGGAGTTAAACCTGGACGCCAACAGATTTACATCTGTGGTACTCCAACGTTGGCAGATCTGAAGAAACACCTCGTTATGAAGGGACCACTCCCCCGGAAACAACTGTTGGCGACTCAGAAAGTCTGTCTGCCAATTGTCCACACCTGGTATAAACACTGCCGAAAGAAACGGAACATGCTTCTCTGCCCAAGCTAGAATATGGCTTACCTCCCTTTGGGCCGCCTGGCTCCTGGTGCCTCCTTGGTGGTTGATATATGCTACCACTGTGGAGTTGTCGGACTGGATCCGGACAGGAAATCCCTGTAACCTGGTTGTCCAGAAAAGTAGAGCTAAGCGGGCTGCCTGAATCTCCAAGAGATTGATGGGCAGGCTCTTTTCTGCTCGGGACCATTTCCGCTGGACTGACGCTTCCTCCAGGACTGCTCCCCAGCCAAAAAGACTGGCGTCTGTGGTCACCACCTTCCAGGTTATAGGCGGAAATGATTTTCCCTTTCTCAAGTTGCTGGTCCTTGACCACCATGAGAGATTCTGTCTCACCCCTGGGGACAGGGATATAGGACAATCCAAGGTCTGAGTGACCTTGTTCCAGGCCTCCAAAACGTTGTTCTGGAACATCCTGGAATGGAACCTCATGCACCTCATCCCTGCACTACTGTGGCAATCATACCCGCTATTTTTCCCTCAAGGCTAGTTAAGGCTGATACTAAATCATCTTTAGTAACGTAAGCTGAGGCAGAGACATTGGTAATGACTACAATGCCTGACAAGTGTAATGGCTCAGACTGGCCAGATGCCGCAGGTGTTTCAGGGGAGGCTAAAGCAGCAGCAACATGAGGTTGGTCCCCTGAACCCAATGGTGGAACACTTGCCCCCTTACTTGCTGCGCTCCCCCCACCTCGTTTTCTGGAAGACATTGCTTACAAGTAACAAGGAAAAAAGTACTCCCTCTGAGCAACAAGCTGTAATCCAGCATATAGCAGCTATCACAGATTTCAATAATCCCCCCGCCAAACCTGCAGTAGCCGTGTCCAAAAACTTCCAGACTCACGCGCCCAGTACCGCTCTATGTCCTCTCAGCGCTCCATTAGAAGCCCAGGCTTCTCCTACCATGCTGTACCGGCGTCCTGAGTCGCCACTGACGTCAGACGCCGAACACACATGCGCATGTGCGCCGCACGTGCACGCCCACGGCCCCATGCACACTTGCGGCACCCACGCACACCGCGCTACACGTGCACCGTCTTGCTATTCCGGCGGCCAAAGTACACCAAGACACACAGAGAGCACCCGACATCTAGAGGCCTAACACAGTACTGCAATCTGGAGGAGGAAATTAATATAGCCGTCCCAGAGGGAGTACTCACCAATCCACGCTGCAGGACCTGTTTTAACAGGTCCAATCTTCCCCATCACAGCGGGTTGTGTCTCTGCTGGACCCTCATGGACCGGGTCCCCATTTTATTTGGGGTCCACACCCTTGGACCCGTAAAGCACCCTTTGGTTTACCTTAGGCAAAAAAATAGACCAGGAATACCAACTACAAGGGTCCAGTGCCATATAGGACACATTGCAGCCAAAACCTCGCTCCTGCTCCAAGGCTCGGGTACCATCCATTTTAACCTTCATGTCATCCGAATGGATCCGATCACAACGACCTTTACTGGGACATCATTTAAGTTTGAAGAGCTTCAAACAGCCATGACCATCACCTTCAAGACACTGGCGAAAAAACTGAGGTACTTCCTGTATGGAAGGGGTTATATGGGAGGAACTTTCTTACTATTAGTTGTCAGTGTCCAATCACCTAAAGGTAGCATTGGTTTGCGCAAAAGTTATAGCATCTACAAACTAGGTTACATATTCTGGAATTTACGCAGCTTTTAGTTTATGACTGCCTCATTTCTAATTGCCTCACCTCATTTCTTGAGGTGCTAAAATGGCAGGGCAGTACAAACTCCCACCAAATTCCCCATCTTGGAAAGTAGACACCACAAGGAATGTTGCTGAGAGGCTTGTTATATTTTATTTTTTTTGTCACAAGTGATTTAAAAAAAAAAGAGATGAGAATATAAGAGAGTGATATATAAGGAAGAGAGGGAGAGGTAAAAAGCTTTGTTTTCCCTTCTGGCTTTGGGAAATCTTTGCATGCCCCAGAATGACACACAGGGGTCACATTAAGATCACAAATTATCCTGGGGGGGGGGCTGCAAAATACTCACCATGCCTCTCAGCAAATAGCTTGGGGTGTCTACTTTCCAGAATGGGGTCATTTGGGGGTTTTGTGCTATCTTGGCATTTCATGGCCTCCGAAGCTGTGATATCTAATGAGGAGTGAAATAAAAAATTTACACCCTTAGAAATCCTGAAGGCGGTGATTGGTTTTCGGGGTCCTGTACGCAGCTAGGCTGCCAAAAAGTCCCACACATGTGGTATCCCTGTACTCAGAAGAAGCAACAGAATGTATTTTGGGGTGTAATTTCACATATGCCCATGGCATGTTTGAGAAATATATCATTTAGGGACAACTTTGTGAAAAAAAAAAATGTATTGTCATTTTCCCAAAACTTGTGGCAAAATATAAAATATTCCATGGACTCAACATGCCTATCAACAAATAGCTCGGGGTTTCTACTTTCCAAAAAGGGGTCATTTAGGGGGGGGGGGGGGGGTTTGAACTGTCCTGGTATGTTATGCCCAACATTAGAAGCTTATGCCACACATCACCCACTCTTCTAACCACTTGAAGACAAAGCCCTTCCTGACACTTTTTGTTTACATGAAAAAATATTTTTTTTTGCTAGAAAATTACTTAAAGCCTTTACAGGTTACCACTTTAGATTTACAAAGGAGGTCTACTGTTAAAATTACCGCCCTTGATCTGAAGTTCGCGGTGATACCTCACATGCATGGTGCAATTGCTGTTTACATATGACACAAGACAGATGCTTGCGTTCGCCTTGGCAGGCGAGCAAGGGGAAAACAGGGGTGCTTTTTTTTATTATTTATTTAGCCTTTTTATTTTATTTTTACACTGTTCCTTTCATTTTTTTAATCACTTTTATTGTTATCACAGGGAATGTGTAAATATCCCCTATGATAGTAATAGGTAGTGACAGGTACTCTTTTTAAAAAAAAAATGGGGTCTATTAGACTCTAGATCCCTCCTCTGCCCTCAAAGCATCTAACCACACTAAGATCGGTGTGATAAGATGCTTTCCCAATGGCGCTGCTTATATCTGGTGAAACTGAAGTCATGAAATGCTCGTAGCTTCCGGTTTCTTAGGCTATAGAGATGATTGGAGCAGTACTGGTCTTCAGTCAGCTGGTGTAACCACCGGCTGCATTCCCAGGTTCCCGGTGGGACAGGAGAGCCTGAGAAAACCATGGAAGACGGGGGGGGGGGGGGGGGGACGTTCCCTCCCACTGCTTGCAAAAGCAGTCTAGTGGCTAATTAGGCCCAGAAAGGTCTTAAAAACGGAAACCGTAATAGGTTTCCATTCTCTGGCAAGGGTCAAATGGGGATTAGTGGCGATGAATTGACCAGCATACAAATTGCTTTGGTCCACATTAGATCTATAGAGATCTTCCGTGAAAAACAACGAATAAAAATCAAGTGACGTAAAATCAACTGTTTCCACCTGAATTCTGGGTTGGCCAGTGAATAGGGAAAGTACGGGTGCTGCAGAAGTGGTGGGCTCCCAATTACTTGTGCTAGCCACCGCACCAGCTTGAACTGCACTTATGCCACTCGCCACGTGATACTGCAGTGCTGGATGTATGACTGGGATGTACTAGGCCGCTGGTGCTTGCCAGTTCACTAGAAGGATGAGCGGCACTAGTACTGGCTCTCTGCTCCATACGAGAGCCCTGTGGTTCTTGCACCTCCACAAGAGAAGAACGGGGTCTGGTACGCCTGACCTTAGCAGGGACCACTACTCTATCGTCGGAGCTATCTGTCAGGGTGCCGCTGCTGTCTACTGGATAGTATTGTGAGCCTGAATCTGACAGATGGGTGACTTCCTCTTCACTCTCATCTGTCATACTCAGAAACGTGTAGGCCTCTTTACTAGTGTACCTTCGAGTGGACATTGTGGCCTCTAAATTTACTGCTACAGCTAGTGCGAAAGAGCCCCTGATTGTCAGAGCATGCTTCAATCGCTACCAAAAAAACTGTTAGCGTTCGCAGGGATTAGGCCTGACTCTGCAAACGCTGCAGTTATGTGTGTTGTGTTTTATAAGTGACAGTGATCGATTGATACTGCACTTGGGTGGGCTGGGCTAGGCTGGGCGGAGGGGCTAAACGCAGGTGCTAGCCGGTATCTGGGCTGATCCCACTGCGTTTTTGGGAACCCTAAACTACTGGGGACACTACTATAGATCTGATCAGATCAAAGATACTGATCCGTTCAGACACTATACTACTAAAGAAGGTGTACGGTGCGTGTGTGGGTGTTAGTGCTACTGCCACTAATCTGACGCTGCCTGGGGCTGACGCGGACTTTAACTGATGATAGAACCTAACTGATGTCACCTGCCGGGTGATCAGGGGGTTAAACCGTTATTAGGTAATATACGGCGGGTACCCTGACGCTATAAAAAACAAACTAACTAACCAGCATCACCTGTGGCACTAATACGGTGATCACTGGTGAGAGGGGGTGATCGAGGGGTTAAACCTTTATTGGGGGGGTTAGGGGGGTACCCTAAAGCTACCTGGGCCTACTACTAACTGCCCTAACGCTGATTAGTCTCACAAATGACACCAGTACAGTGATCAGTGGAAAATCTGAAAACTGCACTTGGTGACACGGTAACAGGAAGTGAAGGAGTTAACTGGGGGGGGGGGGGGTGCCTACGTGTACTGGTGTTAGTGCAGTGTTGGTGCAATTCACAGTTAGATGTCCTCTCTCTGGTACCGAAAAGAGATCCACGAGGGGAGATGACATCACTTTCCCTGCCTGTGTTTACACTTACAGGCAGGGGAAGCATTTCATGCGTCAGTATCGATCAACAGGTCCAGGCCAGAAATCATTGGCCTGGACCTGAAGATTGATCGGTTCTGTAACTAATCCAATCGCCGCGGGCACGGGTATGGCAATTTGCACAGTGGTGGCACTCTGCCGCCGTATATCGGCGTAAGCCAGTCGGGAACGGTTAAAATAAAACCTGTTTTCATTACATACCTTATTTTAGACCACATTATGTCACCACTGGGTCTCTGTGCTGCTCTATGTGATGCAGGAAACTGGAAGGAGCCGGCAGAGTTCTGTACATAGCTTCCTGAAAACATCACAGCAACCTGTACTCAGTACTCAGTACTCCTCTCAAGAATACTTATCCCTTATGCAAGCACTGAACTTGCTCTTGGGAGGAGTTAGACCCTATACACACTATTAGATTTCTGCAGATTGTTGTCTTCAGATTTACAAAAACCATATATTGTAATATGTGGTCAAACCTTAACCACTTGCCGACCGCCTAACGCAGATATACTGCGGCAGAATGCCACGGGCAGGCAAAATCACGTACCTGGTACGTGATTGCCTTCCCGCGGGCGGGGGGCCAAAGGCGGTCGGCTCGAGTTTGCGGGAGATGAGAGGTGAGGGGGAGGCCATCCATTGTTGGCCACCCCCTCCCGATCGCTCCCGGCGAATGAAAATGCTTCCTCTCCCTCTGTAATGTAAACAGAGGGAGAGGAAGTGATGTCATCCCTCCTCGAGCCAGTCTTTTTGATCCGGCGCCGAGGAGAGAAGACATCAAGTAAGTCTGCACAACACTACACTTTCAGTAGAACACACCAGGCACACTTTTCACCCCCCCTTCACCCCCCGATCACCCCCCTGTACCCCCTGTCACCAATAGCAGGTTTTTTTTTTTTTGCATTGGTGTCAGTTTGTGACAGTTATAAGTGTTAGGGCAGTTAGGTTAGCCCCCTTTAGGTGTGGGGTACCCCCCTTTAGGTCCAGGGTACCCCCCTAACCCCCCCCTAATAAAGGTTAACCCCGTGATCACCCCCCGTCGCCAGTGTCGCTAAGCGATCGTTTTTCTGATCGCTGCATTAGTGACACAGGTGATGCTAGTTAGGGAGGTAAGTATATAGGTTCGCTGTCAGTGTTTTATAGCGACAGGGACCCCCATATACTACCTACTAAAGGTTTTAACCCCTTGATTGCCCCCTAGTTAACCCTTTCACCAGCGATCACCGTATAAGTGTTACGGGTGACGCTGGTTAGTTGGTTTGTTTTTTATAGTTTATTATAGTTTTAGGGCACCCGCCGTTTATTACCTTATAAAGGTTTAACCCCCTAATTGCCCGGCGGTGATATAAGTTACGTTTTTAGGATCAGATAAGGTCTGCATCGCCCCAGGCAGCGTCAGGTTAGCGCCAGTACCGCTAACACCCACGCACGCAGCATACACCTCCCTTAGTGCTATAGTATCTGAACGGATCGATATCTGATCCGATCAGATCTATACTCCCCAGCAGTTTAGGGTTCCCATAAACACAGTGTTAGCGGGATCAGCCCAGATACCTGCTAGCACCTGCGTTTTGCTCCTCGGCCCAGCCCAGCCCACCCAAGTGCAGTATCGATCGATAACTGTCACTTACAAAACACTGAGCACACATAACTGCAGCGTTCGCAGAGTCAGGCCTGATCCCTGCGATCGCTAACAGTTTTTTGGTAGCATTTTGAATCAGTCGCTAACAGTCAGGAGCTTTTTTGCCTGTGAGTCTCACTAGTGTACCCCTAAATTTAGAGCCCAAAATGGCAAATCGAAGGTACACTAGTGAAGAGGCCTACACATTTCTGAGCATGACAGATAGTGAAGAGGAAGTAAATCATCTGTCAGATTCAGGCTCAGAATACGATCCTGTAGAGGACAGCGGCTCCATGACAGATAGCTCTGACGACGGAGCTGTGGTCCCTGCTAAGGTCAGGCGTACCAGACCCCAAACTTCTGTCCTTGAAGTGCAAGAACCGCAGGGCTCTCGTATGGAGCAGAGAAGTACTAGTGCCGCTATTCCTTCTGGTGAACTGGCAAGCACCAGCGGCCTAGTACACCCTGGTCGTACATCCAGCACTGCAGTAACACTTGGTGATGTGGCGAGTCCCATAAGTGCAATTCAAGCTGGCGAGGTGGCAAGCACAAGTAGTGTCCCGCTGCCACCAAGAAGACGAACACAGGCCCGTCGTGCCCATAGTGCCCTTCCTGCTGCATTCGCCAATCCGAATTGGGTACCCACCACTTCTGCAGCACCCACACTTCCCCCATTCACTGGCCAACCCGGAACCGTTGATTTTACGCCACTGGATTTTTATTCGCTGTTTTTCCCCGAAGATCTCTTTAGATCTATTGTGGACCAAAGCAATTTGTACGCTGGTCAACACATCACCACTATTCCCCAGTCCTCCCTTGCCAGAGATTGGAAACCAATTACGGTTTCGGAATTTAAGATCTTTCTGGGCCTTTCCCTCAACATGGGCATAAATAAAAAGAGTGAGTTGCGGTCATATTGGTCCACTGACCCAATTTACCATATTCCCACGTTCTCTGCCTCCATGGCCAGGGCACGATACGAGCAGATTTTGCGGTTCATGCACTTCAACGACAATGAACTCTGTCGTCCTCGTGGAGACCCTGAATACGATCGGCTCTACAAAATTCGGCCCCTCGTAAACCACTTCAACCAGCGTTTTGCAGACTTGTTTACTCCCCATCAAGTTGTCTGCGTTGATGAGTCCCTGATTAAATTTTCTGGCCGCTTGTCATTCAAACAGTACCTTCCCAGCAAGCGTGCCAGATATGGGGTCAAGATGTATAAGCTCTGTGACAGGGCCACAGGCTATACATGTAGATTTATGGTTTACGAGGGCAAAGATAGTCACGTAGAGCCGACAAACTGCCCTGACTACATAGGAAGCGCTGGCAAGATAGTGTGGGACTTGGTGTCACCCTTATTCGGAAAGGGGTACCACTTGTACGTGGACAATTATTACACGAGCGTGCCACTTTTTAGCCACCTTTTTGATCATCAGATTGGAGCATGTGGCACCGTGCGACCTAATCGTCGGGGCTTTCCCCAGCGGCTTGTAGATTCCTGTCTTAGGCTGGGGGAGAGAGCCTGCTTGAAGTGTAATAACTTGCTCGCTATGAAGTGGAGGGACAATAAGAATGTTTTCGTTCTTACCTCCCTTCATGCAGACACGACGGTCCAAATTCCTACGGCGACTGGTGTTGTGGAGAAACCCCTCTGTGTCCACGAATATAACTTTAATATGGAAGGGGTGGACCTCAACGACCAGTTGCTGGCGCCGTACCTAATTGCCCGTAAGGCCAGACGCTGGTACAAAAAAATGTCTGTTTATTTATTTCAATTGGCTTTGCTGAACGCTCATGTGCTATACAGAGCTTCAGGACAGACTGGATCCTTCCTTAAATTCCAGGAAGAGATCGTCAGAGCCCTTCTGTTTCCAGATGGTGCTCCACCTCACCTTCCCCAACCAAATGCAGTAAGCCGGCTGCATGAGAGGCATTTTCAATATGTCCTCCCGAGTACCCCTACCCAACGAGCCCCCCAAAAAAGATGTCGTGTCTGCAGCAAGCGCGGATTTAGGCGTGACACCCGGTATTATTGTCCCTTCTGTCCTGACAATCCTGGTCTTTGCATGGGTGAATGTTTTGAACGCTACCATACACTAGTTGAGTATTAGCGTAGGGTACAGCTCTGCACAGACTAGGACACACTTTCACAGGGTCTCCCAAGATGCCATCGCATTTTGAGAGACCCAAACCTGGTACCAGTTAAAAAAGTTAAAGTTACAAAAAAAAGTGTAAAAAAAACAAAAAAAAGTAAAAAAGAAGAAAAAAACACAAAAAAATATATAAAATAAAAAAAACAAAAATAGTTGTTGTTTTATTGTTCTCTCTCTATTCTCTCTCTATTGTTCTGCATTCTATACTGCAATGTTTTATTGTTATGTTTTTATCATGTTTGCTTTATAGGTATGCAATTTTTTTATACTTTGTTTTTTTATTGTTAACCACTTTTTTGTTTTCAGGTACGCCATTCAGTTGCAGCACGGATTTATTTATCTTGACAGCAACAGTGTTTGCTCCCACGATACATAAAGCCGTGACTCCAGCGCTGTCGGAGGTGATTTCACCACCACAATTACATACTTCAGCATATATGCCGAAGCGTGGGGGCAGCAGTGGGTGGAGGAGCGATTTGCTCCTGCCTTTTGCGGGAGGATGCCCCCATGCTTCGGCATATATATATTTTAGGCACAGGTTGCGTTAAATGTTTTATTTTTTACTATGTTTTTTTTGCATTTGCTTTGCAGGTATGGTAAGTATTACTGTTATACTGTAATGTCACTTTGTTTTTTTGTTAACCATCATTTGCTTAGCAGGTACGCCATTCAGTTGCAGCGCGGATTTATTTATCTTGACAGCAACAGCGTTTGCTCCCATGATACATAAAGCCGTGACTCCAGCACTGTCAGAGGTGATTTCACCACCACAGTTACATATTTCAGCATATATGCCGAAGCGTGGGGGCAGCAGTGGGTGGAGGAGCGATTTGCTCCTGCCTTTTGCGGGAGGATGCCCCCATGCTTCGGCATATATATATTTTAGGCACAGGTTGCGTTAAATGTTTTATTTTTTACTATGTTTTTTTTTGTATTTGCTTTGCAGGTATGGTAAGTATTACTGTTATACTGTAATGTTACTTTGTTTTTTTGTTAACCATCATTTGCTTAGCAGGTACGCCATTCAGTTGCAGCGCGGATTTATTTATCTTGACAGCAACAGCGTTTGCTCCCACGATACATAAAGCCGTGACTCCAGCGCTGTCGGAGGTGATTTCACCACCACAGTTACATACTTTAGCATATATGCCGAAGCGTGGGGGCAGCAGAGGGCGGAGGAGCGATTTGCTCCTAAATTTTGCGGGAGGATGCCCCCATGCTTCGGCATATATATACGGTGCATGTATGCCCATCATTAGAAGTGGGTGGATGAAGGGAGGTATTCTATTGGTGGGCATACCCACCGATCAATATCTTTTTTTCGTTCAGCCCACAGGCTGCATGAAAAAAAAGTTTACAATATATGCCCAACAAGGACCAGCAACGTACTGGTATGTTGCTGGACTTTGAGTGGTTATACCAGAATGATGCCTGCAGGTTTAGGTATCATCTTGGTATCATTCTTTTCAGCCAGCGGTCGGCTTTCATGTAAAAGCAATCCTAGCGGCTAATTAGCCTCTAGACTGCTTTTACAAGAAGTGGGAGGGAATGCCCCCCACCGTCTTCCATGTTTTTCTCTGGCTCTCCTGTCCCAACAGGGAACCTGAGAATGCAGCCGGTGATTCGGCTAGCTGACCATAGAGCTGATCAGAGACCAGAATGGCTCCAAACATCTCTATGGCCTAAGAAACCGGAAGCTACGAGCATTTCATGACTTAGATTTCACCGGATGTAAACAGCGCCATTGGGAAATTGGGAAAGCATTTTATCACACCGATCTTGGTGTGGTCAGATGCTTTGAGGGCAGAGGAGAGATCTAGGGTCTAATCGACCCCAATTTTTTCAAAAAAGAGTACCTGTCACTACCTATTGCTATCATAGGGGATATTTACATTCCCTGAGATAAGAATAAAAATGATGAAAAAAAAAAAAAATGAAAGGGTACGCAAGCGTCGGTCTGGCGTCAAATGTAAACAGCAATTGCACCATGCATGTGAGGTATCACCGCGAAGGTCAGATCGAGGGTAGTAATTTTAGCAGTAGACCTCCTCTGTAAATCTAAAGTGGTAACCTGTAAAGGCTTTTAAAAGCTTTTAAAAATGTATTTAGTTTGTCGCCACTGCATGTTTGTGCGCAATTTTAAAGCATGTCATGTTTGGTATCCATGTACTCGGCCTAAGATCATCTTTTTTATTTCATCAAACATTTGGGCAATATAGTGTGTTTTAGTGCAGTAAAATTTAAAAAAGTGTGTTTTTTGCCCAAAAAATGCGTTTGAAAAATCGCTGCGCAAATACTGTGTGGGAAAAAAAATGAAACACCCACCATTTTAATCTGTAGGGCATTTGCTTTAAAAAAATATATAATGTTTGGGGGTTCAAAGTAATTTTCTTGCAAAAAAAAAAATAATTATTTCATGTAAACAAAAAGTGTCAGAAAGGGCTTTGTCTTCAAGTGGCTAGAAGAGTGGGTGATGTGTGACATAAGCTTCTAAATGTTGTGCATAAAATGCCAGGACAGTTCAAACCCCCCCCAAATTACCCCATTTTGGAAAGTAGACACCCCAAGCTATTTGCTGAGAGGCATGTTGAGTCCATGGAATATTTAATGTTGTGACACAAGTTGCGGGAAAAAGACACATTTTTTTTTTTTTTTTTTTGCACAAAGTTGTCACTAAATGATATATTGCTCAAACATGCCATGGGAATATGTGAAATTACACCCCAAAATAAATTCTGTTGCTTCTCCTGAGTACGGGGATACCACATGTGTGAGACTTTTTGGGAGCCTAGCCGCGTACGGGACCCCAAAAACCAAGCACCGCCTTCAGGCTTTCTAAGGGCGTAAATTTTTGATTTCACTCTTCACTGCCTATCACAGTTTTGGAGGCCATGGAATGCCCAGATGGCACAAACCCCCCCCCAAATGACCCCATTTTGGAAAATAGACACCCAAAGCTATTTGCTGAGAGGTATAGTGAATATTTTGCAGACCTCACTTTTTGTCACAAACTTTTGAAAATTGAAAAAAGAAAAAAAAATACATTTTTCTTGTCTTTCTTCATTTTCAAAAACAAATGAGAGCTGTAAAATACTTACCATGTCTCTCAGCAAATAGCTTGGGGTGTCTACTTTCCAAAATGGGGTATTTTTGGGGGGTTTTGTGCTATCTTGGCATTTTATGGCCTTCGAAACTGTGATAGGTAGTGAGGAGTGAAATCAAAAATTTACGCCCTTAGAAATCCTGAAGGCGGTGATTGGATTTTGGGGCCCCCTATGAAGCTAGGCTCCCAAAAAGTGCCACACATGTGGTATCCCCGTACTCAGGAGAAGCAGCAGAATGTATTTTGGGGTGTAATTCCACATATGCCCATGGCATGTTTGAGCAATATATCATTTAGTGACAACTTTGTGCAAAAAAAAAAAAAAAAAATTGTCACTTTCTCGCAACTTGTGTCAAAATATAAAATATTCCATGGACTCAACATGCCTCTCAGCAAATAGCTTGGGGTGTCTACTTTCCAAAATTGGGTCATTTGGGGGGGTTTTGTGCCATCTGGGCATTTTATGGCCTTCAAAACTGTGATAGGTAGTGAGGAGTGAAATCAAAAATTTACGCCCTTAGAAATCCTGAAGGCAGTGATTGGTTTTCGGGCCCCGTACGCCGCTAGGCTCCCAAAAAGTCCCACACATGTGGTATCCCCGTACTCAGGAGAAGCAGCTGAATGTATTTTGGGGTGCAATTTCACATATGCCCATGGCCTGTGTGAGCAATATATCATTTAGTGACAACTTTGTCATTATTCAATCACTTGGGACAAAAAAAATAAATATTCAATGGGCTCAACATGCCTCTCAGCAATTTCCTTGGGGGGTCTACTTTCCAAAATGGGGTAATTTGGGGGGGGTTTGTACTGCCCTGCCATTTTAGTACCTCAAGAAATGACATAGGCAGTCATAAACTAAAAGCTGTGTAAATTCCAGAAAATGAACCCTAGTTTGTAGACGCTATAACTTTTGCACAAACCAATAAATATACGCTTATTGAAATTTTTTTTACCAAAGACATGTGGCCGAATACATTTTGGCCTAAATGTATGACTAAAATTGAGTTTATTGGATTTTTTTTATAACAAAAAGTAGAAAATATCATTTTTTTTCAAAATTTTCGGTCTTTTTCCGTTTATAGCGCAAAAAATAAAAACCGCAGAGGTGATCAAATACCATCAAAAGAAAGCTCTATTTGTGGGAAGAAAAGGACGCAAATTTCCTTTGGGTACAGCATTGCATGACCGCGTAATTAGCAGTTAAAGCGACACAGTGCCAGATTGTAAAAAGAGCTCTGGTCAGGAAGGGGGTAAATCCTTCCGGGGCTGAAGTGGTTAAATACTTTGCATTCATTTCTTGAGTGCTTGGATATAACCATATCCACTTATTACACTTACACAGTGTTTCCTGTCTAGCACAGCAGTGCAGGGGGTGAGAATAGTGGATTTCAGCAAGGGAATATTTCATGGGGGGGGGGTGTTGTTGTTCTTCGGTGCAGAGAATAATTGTGCAGGAAAGATGGGTATGCATTCAAGAACATTTTCTATAACAGTACCCCAGTAGTGGGTAAAAAACAAGTAACTCTGACTTAAACCGGTTGTAAACTTAGGAAAAAAAAACCTGCAAGACAAAGGCATAATGTGCTAGTATGCATCTCATACTAGCACATTATGAAATACTCACCTTAGAATGAAGCCCTCTCAGCTGCGCCCGGTCACCGCTGAGAGGGCTGACATCTTCTCCTGTCCTTTCTTTCGGGATTGTGGGCTCCGGTGCTGTGAGTGGCCGGAGCCGCGATGACGTCACTCCCATGTGTGTGGGTGGGAGCCCTCGGTTCCGGCAAGAAGCTCAAGTTCCGGCACTGTAACCTGAACCTTCAGAGCGCATGCACTGCTGACGTCAGCGGCTGCATGCAGGGTGAATATCTGCTAAACCATGCAGGTTTAGCAGATATTCATTTTACCTACAGGTAAGCCTTATAGGCCTACTTATGATGTGCTTGCATTCTAAAGACAATGAACTTTGCACAACTTTTCTTTTGAGGCACATGGAATATATTCGCTGATTTGAACTGAGAGTTCAATTAGACTTCAAATCCCAAAAGGTTTGTGTGAGGTTTAGGGTTACGAGGAGGGGTTTTACATTAGGTGATCAAACTCAGAGTTGGGAGCTCTGTGCTGAAAGCTATGGATGTGCCCTTTTTCTCATAACTCAGCACATGTCTACTGTGGGACCAACAATGACTCACTGAAAGTGGAAGTGCCATAGAGCCAACCCTTTCCAGCTGAGGCTCTGCCCCATCTGCAACATAATACAATCTCCAGATGTTCTATCCCATAAGTGATTTTTCTTCAGAAGTTTGCAATATCTGGTAAAGTTAGCTATTAGAGGGAGCACCTATACATCTGGCAAAGAAGCCGCAATCATAAAAAGAGGACAAGGTATCAGTGGGAAGTCATATGAAAATTATTACTGTGCAAATGTAAACCAGCAAAGGATACTAGATTCTAGTGATCGTCCTCCAGTCAACTCATTCACTCTTTGTAGGACAAAAGGTGTCACATCTTTTCCTCTGATGCCCTGGAGCCTAAACATTGTAATAATAATATAAAAAAAATAATAAAAACAAAAAATGCCTTTTAACTATATCTCTAGCCAAAACATGATGTTAGTTTTGGCCACACTAGGGAATAGTTAAAGAATATGTAAACCCAACATTTCATATTCCTAAAGTGTGCCTGCTGTACCATGTGCTTGTATGAAAAAGTATCCTGTTCTCCTTGTATTGCTTCCTTTGTGTGTAATACCTGGTGTTCCTGCCAGTCCCTCTGCTTTCCTATTAAAATCTGACCACACAAGCATGAGAGCACAGAGTGGTCAGTTCTCTAGTAGACATGCGAAGAACTGAAAAATGTGTTTTTTTTCGGATAGATTCATTATGTTGCTAATATAGTTTCGTTGATTCGTTTTGGGATTCGTTTTTCTTAATTTCATTTAGTTTTGTTTAGTTTATTACTTTTTTAACAAATTCCAAATTTTTTAAACGATTTTTGGAAAATATCAAAATTTTTGGAAATTATTGACCAATTCAAATTCTGTGTGAAGAATAGCTGGTTGTTAACGAGTGGGCCACGAAGCCAGCCGCGGCGTCCTTAACAACCGATGACTCAGCTGAAATATGAACAAAAAAATTTCCGGCAATGGAAAATGCAGAAAAAACAGTGTGGGGTTCCCCCCAAACCATACCAGGCCCTTTGGGTCTGGTATGGATATTAAGGGGAGCCCCATGCCAAAATCCATAACAAACCTAGGTTCATGGTGAGAAGGGTCTCTTCCCCACAACCCTGTCCCGGTGGTTATAGGGGTACGAGGGGTGATCTATCGGAATCTGGAAGCCCCCTTTAACAAGGGGGGCCCCAGATCCTGGTCCCCCTATGTGAATAAGTATGAGGTACATAATACCCCTACTCATGCACCAAAAAGTGTAAAAAGAAAATAAAAACACAACAAAATGTGACTTTTTTTTTTCAGCATTTTTCAATGCCGGCATTCTTTTGTTCACAAACAAATTGTACATGTCTATTCTCTTCCTATGCTAGGAACTCAAACTGCTCTCTTCTAATGATCAGACTTGCCCTGACACCCCCCCCCAGCCATTCACTAAGATCAGTGTGCCGCTGATCACTTATGACCACTTATAAAAAAAGGGAAAAAAGGTATAATGTTTTTTTTATATCTATACACAAGTGTTTTGCCTTTCACTTCTATTTTAAACTAAATGGGTTGTTTTACAAGGTGAGGGATGACATATACTTTAAAACTCCCTGTCAGTTTTTTATTTTATTTTATTGTGTCTTGTTGGGTAGGTTTCCAATTTTTCTCTGTCTTGGAGATACAATAGGGAGTGAAAAGGAATTCCCTCTTATGCCGTGTACACGCGAGCAGACGTCTCGTTGGACTGAACCCCGAAGGACTTTTCAACGGAGTTCCAACGGAGTTCCGATGAAACGGACTTGCCTACACACGATCACACCAAAGTCCGACTGATTCGAACGTGATGACGTACGACCGGACTAGAGTAAGGAAGTTGATAGCCAGTAGCCAATAGCTGCCCTTGCGTTGTTTTTGGTCCGTCGGACTAGCATACAGACGAATGGATTTTTCGATAGGACTCGAGTCCGTCGGAAAGATTTGAAACATGTTCTATTTCTAAAGTCCGTCAGATTTTTCGACAGAAAAGGTCCGATGAATCCCACACACGATCGAATTGTCCGATGAATTTGTTCCGTCGGACCTTTGCTGTCGAAAAGTCCGGTCGTGTGTACACGGCATTAGACAGCAGTTCCCTGTGGAAGAGCTCCCCTCAATTCTTTTTCCTACGACAATCATAGTTTTGGATTTCCCATCACTTTCTGTGACAAAAGTCCCAAACCCAAATAGGAAAGGCAAATCTACCCAGCAAGGACAGCAATAAAAACCTGACAGGGCTTCTAAACCCCACTTACTCTAGCCAAAACCTTTCATTTTGGACTAGAGATACACATGCAATTCAGAAAAGATGTCAATGGACTGAATCCGTCTCTGGCCTCTTATAGCAGGGACAACAGCCTTGAGATCTCTTTAACGTTTCCAGCTCTGCCCACCTGTGTGGTCATTGTAAGAGTGCAGTTCGCTCTACTAAATCCACTTTTATTCATCCTATTTTACAGTACACACAATCCAGCAGGATGAGCGAGACAGGGGAAGTCTGGAGTCACGCAAGAAGGCAGCGACTATTTTACTCATCAGTATCAGTCTGTGATTAAATTCTCATTTTAGATGTAGTGGCATTTTAAAAATCAAAAAGGAAACACAGGATGACACGGACCTGGTTTCTTCCAGTGCTTGCTGAATGGCTTCCTCTATTATCACTCCAGAGGCAGCATGCTCCGGAGGGATGGGAACAGCAATGAGGACCCCGCTGCCCAGTCTGAGCTCTAGGGAATGATCTGTAGGTAGAAGGTATTGAATAAACATTCAGATATATGACATCAAGCAGGTGACAAGAGAAAGATGTTTCAATTTTCTGATGAAGGACATACAAATGCAGTAGCTGGGGTATTAATTCTCAAACCACTGCCAATCAGCTGCTTTTTAAAGTTGAACGCCAAGCACAAAAACTTCCATTTTGATATAGTCTTCAATGGCCATAGAGGATATGCATCCACTTTGCACAAAATGCCTTTACAAACCCTTGACCTTGTAATATTAGCAGTGATATCATCACTGTACTGTACATAGTCTGTACAGACAGCAGAGCTCCACCCACTACAGCCTGACTGCAGAAAGCTACAAGAGGGGGTGGAGACAAGACCAGTCCCCATGCACAAGGAGTGAGAGCAGCAGTGTCTGGTCTATATTATAGCAAGCTTTTGCACAGAGGCAACATTTAAGGCTGGCCATACATGGTCAAATTTCGAAAGAATTTTCTTTTGGAAATCAGAAATTTTGTGCGTTTTGTGATCCGATGGTGCCACCATTGATTTGCAAATTTGGCCAACCAAGCCTTTAATTTCACCTCATGTCGCTACAGAAAATCATTTTCGTGGCTGGGAATCTTCTTTTCTTTTCTTGCACATGTGCATTTCTTTTTCGATTACATTTCTCGCACGATTCTCCCATCATTGATTAGAAAATCGTTTGTTTTTCCAAAAATTTCCAACATGCCCGATTTCTCAAATTCGATGACCGCATGAAAATCGTCTGTTGCTGCAGCCCACTAATGGTGAGAAATTCGAACGAAAATTTTTAGATAAGATTTTCTAAAAAAAATTTTTTCGAAATTCAACCCATATATGGCCTGCCTTACACTGGATTACTGTGCATATCTGGAAGAAATAACCAAAGCACACCAACGTTCAAGCAAAAATACACATGCCTCTTGTATTTAGACAATATTTAATTTTTATGGAGTTCAACTTTAAAAGGTATATATTAACACAGATTCTAAACTTTCCCTATATATATCACAGCCTGTATCCCTATAAGGAAGATTTCCTCTCGCTTAGTGTGCTTTTAGACAACCATTTCAAGAAATTCTGGGAAATCTCCACAGACAGAGAGAGCAATAAAAACTTGACTTAAGTTATGGTCCTTCCCTGCTCTATAAAAAGGCAATGAAAATATTTTGGATTCTATGTAAAAAAACATTCACTGTGAAGATGTTTTAAGCACTTACATGGGCACAAGGAATGTTTGCCGTATTGTTTTTAATGATTATCTCCTACGATTGCCAGCTCCATGTAGTGGCCATGATGCAGTATTTTTTTTATTCAACTATTATGGCCAACTAGATGGAGCTAACGATCATAGGAGAAAATAATACTACCACTTGACCCTGTTGTCTGGCATTGGCTTTAATTTAATTAAAAAATAGAATTGGGATTCTTTATGTACTATCAACTCTCTAAAGAAGTGTAGAATGTGCCAATACTATATAAAAAGGAAAAACGTTGCTTGCTCTCCTTAGCCAAGCCTCACGTAAATTCCAATTCTCTTGACACTCCAAAATGCTCAACCTTATTATATTAGTAGCTGACTGCAAACAAAAGAAGTAATTTATACATTTTGCAATCAAGTGTTACAAAGTGAAATAGTTTTAAAGCCCTTTTCACACTGGTGGACTGATCGGGTCCACCTGTCAGTTTTTTAGGCAGACCGATTGGACCCTCCATTGTCCTCTATGGAATGGCGGATGTAAACCGACATGTGTCGGTTTACGCCCACCGACATCCAATCCGACATGATCCACTAAAAACAGAAGGATTTGTATCTGTTCCCCATCCGTCCAGCGGTTCGGATCGGATGGCCATTGGGTGTAAACGGACAGTCAATGCATTTATATTCGACTGCCCATAGAGGAGAGCGGGCTGTGTCTGTAGAGCGGACATGGACCAGCCACCCGCCTGCTCAGTGGGGATCAGCTCACAGATACCCCACTGAGCTGACCCCTGGAAGGGGCCTAAAAATGATGTCTGTCTCAAATTTACCAGCTGTTTTGATCCAGAAGAAGACAAAACAAATGGACTTGATATCAAAAAGTGAAGATTTGGTATATTATAGGGAACATCTAGAAATGTTAATTGTGCCTCAGGAGTTCCCAGAAAGATTTAGTTTTTATATGGAATTCTGAAAAACATCAGTGATCTTCCAGTGGCTAGGCACTTTTAAAGCCTCATAGCTGTATATCTGCAGAGTGAGATGTACAGCACTGCCTCTGACTGCTAGATTTGGAGTGAGATTTGGTGGTGTCACTGCTGGAGAGGAAGCTTTAATTGAAAACCTGCAGTGCAAGGATCTCCCTGTTTATGATTTATTCATTTTGTGCATCTGTGCTACCTATCACCTCTCCTGCTGCTTCCTAATTGATCCTTTACTAGTCATCGGATCACCAGTCAACAAAGGGGCAGCTCTGACATGAGATAGCAAAGTTCTGTCTTTACCAAGATGACGCCTCCATACTTTTTTTTTTTTGGGCACCACTTCCTTAAAGGAGAACAAAGATAACATTTCTTGACTTCAGCAAGATGGTTGGTATAGTTCCTTGAAAATATTTTCATGCTGTCATTGTGAAACTGTTCTCACCATTAGCTTTATAAAAAGCACCCAGTACTTTTTTAAATCTTGTTATAGAATTTACTGTTGCTGCGGTGAGACACAATGATATGTAGGACAGCGGGGTAAAGAGAAAAATCCATCCCTGTTAGATAGACCACCGTCTTCATCATGACCAATGACCTGATGGCAGCAGAGGTATCTTCTTATATAACAGAAAGAATGTATAGAAATGATGGGACTTACCAATCAGCCTTGCAGCTTCTTCCTCATTGCGGACATTATATGGAGCCTGGCAGCCGCTGCGCGGGGTGAAAAAAGCCGGAAAGTCTCTGGAATCCCCAAAAGTGGAAACACAGACCCCTTCTGTTTCCTGCCAATAAATTCACAGGAGCAAAACTGAAATTTATAATTTATTTTAAAAGCAGAATAAAGCAGATTTTCAGTTTTGATTTTTTAAACTTTGCTGCAGCTCAATGCTCTGCATGCTGCGTGTCATTAAGACTCAGCAGCTGTCATGGCCAGCTATCATTTTAATCCTCCTATAGTTCTCAGTACTACAGGGGTCACGCACTGATGCACTTGACACAGCCAATGGTCTTTACTATTGGCCCGAAGACCACAGCAGTGACACCCACAGCTTTTACCGCACAAACTTCTGGGACATGTAGTCCCTGCGTCACCGTTGCTCTTTGTCCACCGCCATACCACAGGAAGGAGAAGAATGGGACTGGAAGGTATCTAGAAATTTAGGATAAATAAATCTGGACAATAAATAAATTGTCCAGGGGTATGGGGCTCAAGGAAACAATTACATTGAAGCTGAGAGTTCTGCTTTAATTACTAAAAGTTCATCTACTTTGCTGCAAATTTACAAAAAGTGGACCAAAGAGTGGTTCCTAGATTGTTTGAAAATTCACAGTTGTCCTCCTTAAAAATGGATATCTAAATCTATGCACAGTAAGAGACATTGATCAATTTTGTTGCATAGCATTAAATATGCTTAAAGCCTGTCTTAACCCAAGAACAAAAATGTACTGTAATATATCAGTTTTTCAATCCTTACATGTGGTGGCTGCAATATTTTTGTTTTCACAGGATTTTTTCCCTTTATTTTCACCTGGTGATCCTGCCAGTAACACTTCCTGTTCTAGGGTGACAGAGTTCACTCGCTGTACTATATCTATGGCAGAACAGTGTTGTCCTCCCAGACTGCTCTCCAGATTTGGACTACAACTCTTTCCCTCTTTTCTCATCTCTATTACATAGAGAGGTGTCCTGGAAGTTAATTGAGATTGCTGATAAGATTCTTTAACATTTCAGGCCAGTGCACAGGTTCCGACTCATTCATTAATTCCTCCCTCTTCTGCTTAAAAGTTGCACTGCAACAAAAAGAAAACCTGCCCCTGACCACTTCCTAAAGCCTCGTACACACGATCAGATTGTTGGCCACCAAAGCGTCAGACTTTTGTCCGAAGGGCGTGTGCCAGGAACTTGTCTTGCATACAAACGGTACACAATTGTCGGCCAACAAACACGAATGCAGTGACGTACTATGAGGAATTTCAGCTCTTGAGTGCCACCCTTTGGGCACCTTCTGCTAATGTCGTGTTTGGTGAGCATTGATTCTGAGCATTCGTGTTTTTACTTTCAACTTTTGTGTGACGGACTTGTGTACAGACGATAGGAAAATCTGACAACAGACCGTTGTCCGCCGAAAATTTACTAGCCTGCCATCCAATATTTGTTGGCGGAAAGTTGGACAATTGTCTGATGGAGCATACCAACGGTTGGATTTTAGGCCAACAGTCTGTCATCACACAATTCCCTGCTGAAAAAATCCGATCGTGTGTAAGAGGCTTTACTGTGTGTCTGTATGGATTGAAAATCTGTCTCATCTTCTGTGCTAAGACTCAGACCTATACACATATCTCTCAGTTTCGCTGGAATCAGAACTCTCAAATAAACAGAAAAACTGTTGCCATAGTGAGCAGCAAAAATGGGCACCCTGGAAAGCATTTACCCCCAGCATGGCTCTGTTTTTATGAATTGCTTTACCGTGACAACCTTTCACCATTTCCCCCAATCCATTTTCCTTAAATATAGATCTGCAAATTTAGCCTAAGCTTCAAAGCTTCAGTTACCAGATATTCCAGGGTGCGGCCAATGTCCAGGATTGATTTCACTCCAGCAGATATCACAGCTACTGGTGTTCTCCCGAGCTCAGTCAAGTCTGCACTGACATCCATGGCTGAAACAATTAGGAGATTACATTGATGCAGAACTATGGGGAAAAAACAGCTTTTACTACATTCAAAAATATACTGTATTTTTAAATATAGCTACTACAAATACATGTGCCTTCATTTTAGCTTCCTATAAATGCCTGGCTGCCAGTTGTTTAAAAATGTTGACATTCTGATCTGAATATCTATAAAGATAAGCAAAATAAAACTTTTTCATTTTTTCCCCTTCTTCCTTAATGCCCCATTGCCAGACTGCATTTTTTGCAGCTCATTTTTTGCAGCTCATAAAGGTAAAAAAATTGAAACTTGTGATGTTACTGTGAACCGAAAAAATTGAGAAAACTAGACAACAAAAATGGCAATATGCAGCAAAATTGAACAGAAAAAATAATGGCTTATTGAGGAATGTTCTCTAACCAAGTTCATGACATAAAGTGAAGCAAACATTTTTCAGAGTGACCATATGTACTGGGCCATTCAGCTTAAACACTCTTTTGGTGCCCAGTATCTGTGGAATGCTGGACAGGTATATTAGGTGTGTGTCATAAGATCTCTTTTGGTATCTATAACATGAATATGAACAAAGTATTTACTGTTCTCTCCATCACGGTGTACTCCCCCTATTCCGCCGGTCACAAACACGGAGATCCCTGCGTGGTGGGCTGCTATCATCGTCCCAGACACAGTGCTCCCACCTGAGAGACCCTGATAAAAGAAATTTTGGAAATAAATTTTCTTTTTAGAATATACGTTTATAAATCTTATTAAGAAGAGAATAATATACCAAAAAAACTGTTTACTTATGTGTTCCTTCAAAGGTCATGATACCATTGTTTTTATTTCAGCTAACATAATCTTTCTATCTGAAATCTAACTTTATAATGGATTGCCATATAGCAACTGAAATTAGATTAGAATTGCCTAGATCTAACATCTTCAATTGCCTTTCAGTGTATTAAACTAAAATGACTGTTGCTCCACAGTTTTCTTGTGCACTGCCCATAGATGAAATCAGGTTCGGCAAAAAAACTATACTAGGCCTAATCACTGTCAGGTAAATAAGGAGGTGAATGACTCCCTCTGACACCAGTTGAAATTGGGTATATTGGTGCCAGTTGCAACAGAAGAAGAAGCGGCAGAGGGAGTGCTGGAGAAAACGTTACAAAGTGGTTCTGGAATGGTTTTGCACAGATGCTGTCCCTTTGTCTTAAATGTCAGCAAAGATATTGTACTCTCTATACTGCACTACCATATAATATGCAAAAAAATAATGACAAGCTTTACTAGTGCTCAAGTTAATGGGTGCATTTGCCTGCATAACATAACCACACTTCATAATTTGGTGCCTGGGATGTCCTGGTGCTGCATACAGTAGATATGAAAGGGTGAATGCGGCTGTATGCAGTTATGCTTTTGTGAATACACACTACCTATGTTCAGGAGGACATTATGTCTGTGTGCATGAACCACTTTACGCATGTAGCAGTGTGTACAGCCGCATTCACCCATGCATGGCTATGGATGGCTGTACACAGCACCAGGCATCCTGCTCACCAGAATACTCAGGATGCCTTAAAGGCATTGTAAGATATACAATGAGAGGAGCACTACAATGTAGGAAGTACACATAAGCAATTTAAATACAAATACATCTAAACATGCCAGTACACCAAATAAAACATTAGTATGAATCCTGTGCTGGTTTGACAGGTCATTTCAAATAGAGGGATCTAATATATACAAACATCCAATATCAAAGAAGCAGAAAGGCAGCAATAGTAAAATCATATGCTGCTGATGATCATGCTGTATATAACTGTAGCTAGGTGCTGGGATACAGTAATGTGGAGAAGGATACATTGCCTTTTATTCTTCCCTCCCTCTGCTGAGATACTGACGTTATGCTGCATCATTCTCCTCCGGCCAGCAGGGGGAGAGCTAAAACCAAACAAGCCTATAGACTTTTATGCACAGTGCTGAGAATCCTGGGAGTTGTAGTTTGAGACGGCAGTCATATAATGGAACAAATAGACTCATTACAGTACAGATCCCAATATGCATTGTGCAGTAGGAAGAGTGGGGGGATAATTTTTATTAATCTGCCCGGGAAAGTTTTTTCTCTTGGCACCAAGGGAGTTAGAGAGAGAGAGCACCTTTGTCTGGATGGGAGACCAGACAAGTAAAATCCAAGGCACCACTGCTACAGGGAGACTGGAGTGTCCACTCACCCTCTGCTTTCCACCGCTGATTACCAAAGGTTTTTCGGGAGAGACCAACGGGTCCCTCTTCCTTTATCAGCAAGAGGTCATCGCAGCATCACAGGGACTGGTGAGAGGGCTATTCGCCCATTGCTTATACTGCTAACAGAGACTGAGCCACTGAGAGCAGGACACCAAGTGTACCCAATCCATACCGTACCCATACTGCACTCTATATTGCACTTATTCCAAACCTAGACTGCACCTATACCAACCCAAAACCGCATTAACCGAACCTTTACCGTATGAAACCATGCTGTACCTATACTGCATGCAGGTTAACTGAGGCTGTCATTAAGTGCACCAATGCTATTAAGGCGGTAGTAAACTGCAGCATTAAGAAAAAAAAATCCCAAGGTAAGGCAATGGCATAATGTGCTAGTTATTATGAAATTCTACGAAGAGAACGAACGAAGCCCTCCAGTGGCGTGCTGACAGGGGCTTCCATCTTCCCCTGGTCTTTCTTCCGGGTTCGTAGCTATGGCTGTATTAGTGGCCGAGGCAGCGATGCCGTCACTCCCGTGCAGAGCTGCGCGGGAGCCCCCTCAGCTGTGGCACGGAACTCTGGAGGTCCGGCACAGTACGCTGGACCTTCAAAGCACATATGAAGGTGACGTCACCGGCTGCATGCAGTGTAAATATCTCCTAAACACCACAAGTTTAGGAAATATTCACTGTACCTACAGGTAAACCTTATTATAGGCTTACCTGTAGGTACAACTTAACAAAATGACTTTACTACCACTTTAAAGAGCCCCAACATTAGCCAGCAGAAAAACATTTTAAAAAACTGCCCTTCCCATAATAATTACTCTGCAAGCCCCCTTCGCTATTATCCTCCTTTTCTTTTGGACAGTGCATATCCAGTCAGTCTAGGACTAGCATCGCCGACATAAATGTGCTCTTGCAAACTTTACTACTGCTCATTGCTGCTCTTTAGGTGGCCTTGCTATTGTTTATACTGATCTGGGCGCCAAATGTCATCTTATGACTAGTCCTTACTGTTAATCACTTTGTATGCTAAATTGTTTTATTACCATTGGTAATCCATTTTATGCTTGCCTAGTTACCAACCAAATTGGGTGACAATATATTAAGTTTGCCTATACTACCTGGTTTGGTGCCTGTTTACTTTGATATTGCACTGCTATTGGGTACTGAGTATTACTTTCAGTGTTTTCCTGTGATATTGTATGCTTGCACACTCAATCTGGTGTGTTAGAGGGGCTGCTGTTCTTAGGAAATTTGAGGCAAAGAACAGAGCACCCAACCTATCCAGTGGCTCCTATGGGGGGTAATGCTACATAACAAATACCTAAGGATCATCCAAAAGCAGTACAGACACAATAATAAGTTGCTAATAAAGGTATCAATAACATTCTTCTGTTATCACAAATACCCCATATAAAAAATTAGGTGGTGCCTTATTGGTATATCAATGTGGTAGGAGTGGTGAAGCTAAAGAATCCACACGTATTTCGGCAGACCATTGCTTTGTCAGCAGTGGACAAAATGGGTGAGTATGTATAAATATAAATACAATTTTTTTTACAGATTAACACACATTGATAAAGTTCATCTGTCTTATATACAGTATAAAACAAAAAAAAAAAAAATGAACAAACTGTACAATCCCAAAACAAAAAAGCAGAATTTGTTAAGCTTCCTATACATATGATTTCATGTGTGACTTTGCAGCTGGATTACCTGGCTGAGGACAAATGGCAGGTCTCTCCTTGACACTTTCCTGCAGCCTTTGGTGGTCGCCAGGAACTTCAATTCTTCTTCATGGAGCCCAATATGAACTTTACCGTCTATGATACCCACCGTTGCTGGAACTGATCCATTTGACCGAACAATTTCTTCCACTTCATTTGCCATTCTGTAAGTTGCATGGCAGGAGAGGGTGCATGAAACTAGGCATTCTGAATAGTGAGTTTAAAAGTAATCTTTGATTTTTTACAACCATGTTTTGTTCTATGAATTTGCATCCAGCAATATTAAACAATTAAGATCTATTTGTAAAAATTTGCCGGACAAATATATATCGGCATTTGTGGAAAAGTCACAGATAATACCCTTGAGGCTTGCAATTTTTTTTTTTGTGCGACATTATATTTAAGTTGTCTTTTGCAGGGGAGGGGGGAGATTTATGTGGTGAATACTTTTTGATTCATTGTTATTAAATAGAATGTAGTTTGAATTGTGTTAATTATTATACACAATTCTATTGTATAGATTTTACCATTGAATAGAAGCAGTACTGGATGCAACATATTCTAAGAACATTGAATCAAGAAAAAATTGTCTAAGAATGCTCTATTTTGCTTCATTTACACAAATTCCTCAGCTTAAAGTGATTGTAAACGATCACCTTGTAAAACAACCTATTTCGTTTAAAATAGAAATGGAAGGCAAAACATTTTTGTATAAATATAAAAAAAACATTATACAGTAAATATCCTTTTTCCCTTTTTTATAAGTGATCACATTTGATATGGAATATTGAGCTTCATATTTATATCAAGGGGTTTCAAGGGAACCATTGTGAGGACTTTCTAATTAAATCACCATGCCCCATCAGATGTGTATATATATATATATATATACACTATATTTCGTATTTATCGGCGTATAACACGCGCCGGCGTATAACACGCACCCCAAGTTTAGGAGGGAATTTTAAGGAAAAAACCTTATAGGAGGGAAGTTTAAGGAAAAAAACTTACATTTAAATGCCCATCAATGCAGCCTCATCAGTGTCCATCTGCAGCCTTGTCAGTCATCTGCAGCCTTGTCAGTGTCCATCTGTAGCCTTGTCCCTTATTGCAGCCTTGTCCCCCATTGCAGCCTTGTCCCCCATTGCAGCCTTGTCCCCCACTGCAGCCTTGTCCCCCACTGCAGCCTTGTCCCCCATTGCAGCCTTGTCAGTGTCCATCTGTAATCTTGCCCCCTATTGCAGCCTTGTCAGTGTCCATCTGTAATCTTGTCCCCTATTGCAGCCTTGTCAGTGTCCATCAGTAGCCTTGACCTTCGTTTGCAGAAATCTGTCGTTTGAAAATGACGCCACCGTTCTCGGCGGCTCCCAGCCGCGCTCAGCGGCTTTCGGACGCACTCGGCTTTCGGCAGCTCACGCGGGACTGTGAGAGCCACCGAGAAAGGCTGAAAGCTGCCGAGAATGGCCGGAAGCCGCCGAGATCGGCCGAGAGCCGCCGAGAATGGGCAAAAGCCGCCGAGAGCCACCAAAAGGCTCACAATCGGCGGGAATCGGCGTATAAAACGCACACACGATTTCCCCCTGATTTTAAGGGGAAAAAAGTGCCGATAAATACGGTATGTATGTATATATATATATATATATATATATATGTGTGCGTGTGTGCGCGTGTGTGTGTGTGTGTGTGTGTGTGTGTGTGTGTGTGTGTGTGTGTATGTATGTATATATATATATATATATATATATATATATATATATATATATACATATATGTTTTTACAGGAGGATGATGCACATAATATACATTGTGATATCACAATAAGATATGGGCCTGGCTTGCAAGACTTGCTTTTTCCTGTTTTTTAAAAGCTGATTGATGTCTTTAATAGTCAGGTGATAACTAAGTTACCCTTTTCTTTGTAGAGAGCCATATCAGATGTTGTGCCCCAGCTGGTCATGGGTCTTTGACATATTTCGGAACTGGTTATGCTAGGATCAAAGAGGGTTGCTTACCTAACAACCTTAAACATGGTAGACAGAGGGGCACCGGAAATTCTGATTCTTGAGCATGGTAGACAAAGGGGCTTCAGGTGCAGCCAATCAGAATTTGAGGCCACTTCTGAACCAATGAAAGTAGTCCATTTGTGTGATTGGTGGGAATAGGTAGAGAAGGAACATAAAATAAAAACGCCCTGCGGGGGCCCCACCACCCCAAAGCACCTTGTCCCCATGTTGATGAGGACAAGAGCCTCTTCCCGACAACCCTGGCCGTTGGTTGTCGGGGTCTGCGGGCAGGGGGCTTATCGGAATCTGGGAGCCCCCTATAATAGGAGGGCCCCCAGATCCTGGCCCCCCACCCTATGTGAATGAGTATGGGGTACATGGTACACCTACCCATTTATCTAGGGAAAAAGTGTCAATAATAAAACACACTACACAGGTTTTTGAAGTAATTTATTAGATAGCGGGTGATGTTGACCACGCCCCCTTATGCCGTCACAGTCCCAGCATTCCCAGGGACTGTGACGGCATAAGGGGGCGGGGTCTCCGCCTATATAAGTCACATCGGAGCACTCAGAGACCATTCCAGCCTGAGAGAGCGTTGTGTCAACATGGGAAGGGAAGCCCAGAAGCCAGAAGTCCGGACCCCTGCTGGCAAAAGAGCGGATTCCGATAAGCCCCCCGCCCGCAGACCCCGACAACCAACGGCCAGGGCTGTCGGGAAGAGGCCCTTGTCCTCATCAACATGGGGACAAGGTGCTTTGGGGTGGTGGGGCCCCGCAGGGCGCCCAAAGCACCCACCCCCCCATGTTGAGGGCATGCGGCCTGGTACGGTTCAGGAGGGGCGTGGGCGCTCACTCGTCCCCACCCCCTTTCCTGACCGGCCGGGCTGCGTGCTCAGATCGGGGTCTAGTATGGATTTTGGGGGGGGGGCCCACGCCGATTTTGACTTCCTTTTCTAGTCCCGTCGTACCCGAGTCACGTTCAAACTGAACGGACTTGTACCTGTGTGGGCAAGTCCGTTCATTCTGAAAGTCCGCCATAACTCCGGCGAAAGTCCGTCGGAAAGACGGGCGGACCTAGCCTGCCGGAAAGTCCGGTCGTGTGTAGGCAAGTACGTCCGTTCAAAAAGTCCGGCGTTAATCTGCCGGGAAGAACGTCGGACCAAGTATGCCGGAAAGTCCACTCATGTATACGCGGCATTAGAGGTGCCTCTCTTCTCTTTTATAATCTGTAGCTCCTGCTGGATTTTGCTTCTAATCCCCTTGTGGAGGCTACCATTTGTGGATGGACATTTTATGGTTACAAGATTGCTCTAATCTTTTTATAAGGACTTTAAACTGAAGGACTTATGAATAAATGGTTGTGAAACAAATCATTTGAGTTTCCATTATTTCTTATGGGGAAATTCGCTTTGATATACAAGTGCTTTGGATTACAAGCATGTTTCTGGAAAAAATTATGCTCACAATCCAAGGTTTTACTGTATTTGGTTACATTTTATCATAACGTGCCTGGCACATGCCATCATGTTCTCAGTTGCATTGGTCACGTCATTCACAACATCCCATGGGGGCTAATAGTGCAGTTTTTCCCTGACTCTGTTGGAAGTCTTGCTCAATACAATTCAAAGATTCAAAAGAATTACCTGATATTTTGGGGATAGGGCATTCCATGAGTAATAATGGTGCTCTCCAGTGCCACAACAGGCCTCTCCTCTGCCAGTGCTTCTTCCACATTGGGGTGTATTCTGAATGTAGAACCTGCATGTTCATCATAGAATTACTATTAATAAATGCTATTTATTCTGTTTGGAAAAAAATTAACTGACCTAAAGCTTTGCAGTATGTACTGTATGCGGAAGGTTTAAAATAGAAAGAAAAACTCATCAGACACAAAGATGAATAAAAACAAAAACAAAAAATGGATTGCCTTGATTGCTGTCATATTTGCATAAATCTTTCTTTGATTTGTTCAAAGTATATGTATAGCTAAACAACATTTTTTGATAAAGCGGGGAAGGTTTAAAATTCTTTTTTTGTTGTTGTTGTCTGTGTCTCTTTGAAAACATTTAATTTACATTCACTTCCTGTCCCAGAGATGCAGTAACAAATGAAAGGGAAGTTCTACGAGAAGTAAGGCAGTCTCCACCCTTATGCCGCGTATACACGGTCGGATTTTCGGACGGGAAATGTTCGATGGGAGCTTGTTGGTGGAAATTCCGACCGTGTGTAGGTTCCATCAGACATTTTCCGTCGGAATTTCCGACAAACAAAATTTGAGATCTGGATCTCAAATTTTCAGACATCAAAATCCGTTGTCGGAAATTCCGATCGCGTGTACACAATTTGACGCACAAAGTTCCACGCATGCTCGGAATCAAGCAGAAGCTCATTTTTTCTCGGCTCGTCATACGTGTTGTATGTCACCGCGTTCTTGGCGATCGGAATTTCCGACAAGATTTGTGTGACCGTGTGTATGCAAGACAAGTTTGAGCCAACATCCGTCGGAAAAAAAACATGGGTTTTGTTGTCGGAATGTCCGATCGTGTGTACGCGGCATTAGACGGTTGTCACCAGAACAGGTGGAAAAAATGGAAGACTTTCCCTCTATTAATGTTCTGATGACAACCACAGTGGCAATACAAACCTAAAGACATAACAGGAGCACCAGACCAAATGGTGAAAGAGTCCAAGTAGCTTTAATGATCCATCAAAAAAAAAAAATCACATAAAACAGAGAACGCACTTTGAGGCCTCAAAACAATCCTCCTTCATTAAGGATTAAACACCGCATTTGTTAAAGGACCTCAAGTGGCAGAATGACCAGGATACATTAATTGAACATTAATTGAACAGTATAAAATATCACCAGTTAGAGACAGCATGAATGTATCTTGGTGATTCTGCATCTTTAGGTCTCTAACAAAATACAATATATAGTAGTCAGTGTCAATTGAGGCTCATGTTTTTTTGTTTTTTTTTTGGGGGGGGGGCTTCAATCAACCAACCACCCCCCCCCCCCCCCGCAGCGAACTCTTCCAGCGACACCCCCCCCCAACCCCCCAGCGTGCGGCCAGCGGCGCGGCCGCACACAGCCACAACAACCCCCCCCTCTCATCCAGCACCCCCACCCGCTGTCTGCCCGGCACTTACCCCATCTTAGTGCCGGGTCAGGCAACGGGTGAATGGCAGCAAGGTGTGTCCTGGGAGCGGCTCTGTTTCCTCTCATAGCGACGCCCTGCCTTGCTTCTCTCCTCCTTGCAAGGCGTCTAATAGGATCGCCTGTACTGTCAGCCAATCGGGTGACGGGTACCAAACCCGCTTCCCGATTGGCTGGGAGGAGGATCAGTGTTGCAACAGCGAATATTAATTTGCTGTTGCAACGCACCTGGGTGGGCTCAGGACGCATGCTCTGCGACCCGAGCCCACGCTATTTTAAAGCCTATTAGAGCCTATTGCTCTAAACAGGTGCTTAAAAAAAAAAAACCTGGCCGCTATAATTCATATGCCCGATGACCCGAAAGGGGCCGGACACATGAATAGGGGGCAGTCGTGGATAGATTCATGCATGAATTTATCCGCTGCATATAGGGGGTGGAGAGGAGAGAGGGGTGGCGCCTCTAATGGATAGGCCGCCACTGTCAGTGTTCATCAATGTCCTTACCAAGAGGATAATACATTTATGAGGGCAGAGTTTCTGTGGAGGTTTATACTCTGCATTGTGTAAAAAGGCTAATTGATCCTAATTGTCCCCAATCCATCTCCTGATTAGACAGAGCCTTTGGAGTCACTCTGCACATGCTCAGTTTGGTGTGTATTGCTGGAGAGGTTTTTTTTCTTGGGAGGGTGCATGTGATCGGCACAGGGCCAATCAGCACTGTCCAGAGAGAGGGTCAGGGGTCCTAATACCTCATAGGGCAGTGAGAGGAGAATGAAAACTCCTACAAGCTTTAACCTGACACTGATACAAGTCACAAGACTGCTATATACTGCTGATGAGAAAAGGTATTTAGCAGTTTATATTTACAAACATAATTGCATTTCCATGTTCTGTGTACTGGGCGAGACCAGATATCGTGAATGCAGGGTCCTGGGTTTAGTAACACTTTGAGGTATCCAGCATTCATAAAGAAAAATGGAATATAGAGTAGTACAGTAACATTACACAATCCGTCAAAAGATACAACATACAGTGTATACATCATCAAGTCATCCCAGTAGAAATCCTAGGGACCATATATGTGTAGGGGGCTCAACTACTCCTGCAGAAAACCAGGGATATAGTACCTGCCTGTCACTTCAATAGGGAGGATGGCCTTGTAGGTGGTTGTTAACTGATAGGGTCATGCCAGTACAGGCAATGTAAATGAGCAGCTTCTGCGTGCCTCATTATCAGTCAAACTCAGAGTAATGGGGGGACTAAAATTACTTTATCTAGGGCACCATTCTGCCTTAATCTGTCTCTGCCTAACAGGGTTGGATGTGAACCTAAATCTGAATTGCAGGTAAACCCACACAGTTGGAATGCATAAATATATTTAAACTGTCTTACAGTCTAAAAAAATGCATTCTGTTTAGCCAGATTTCTAATCCAGATGACCCTGACAGACTACATTGTCAGGCCCCAGGCGGTGACATCCCAAGCGCGTGGTCTGTGGATGGCATCAACGGATGGCAACGCCCAATACCTATAAAAGAAATGGCAAACAGCGGGAGCCGACACAACAGCTGGAGCCAGCATCGGGAGAAGGACCGGAGGAAGAACCAGAGGAAGAAGACATCAGCGCAGCGAGAAGAATCGGAGGAAGATGACATCACCGGAGGGAGAAGAACCAGAGAGAGAAGACACATTGGAGCTACGATGGGGGACCTTTTTAATAAAGGACTTTATCAAAAACTTGTGTACTGTTTTTATTTTTGACGCATTTTTGGGTGAATAAGTAGTGGTACAATGTACCCCATACTCATTCACACAGGGGAGGCCAGGATCTGCGCCCCCCTTGCTAAAGGGGGCTTCCAGATTCTGATAAGCCCCCCACCTGCAGACCCCCACAACCACCGGCCAGGGTTGTGGGGAAGAGGCCCTTGTCCCCATCAACATAGGGACAAGGTGCCATGTTGAGGGCATGTGGCCTGGTATGGTCCAGGGAGGGGGGGGGGGTCCGGGGGGGGGCGCCCGCTCCGCTCATCTCCCCTTTTCCTGACCTGCTGGACTGCATGCTCGGATAAGGGTCTGTAATGGATTTTGGGGGGACCCCATGCCGTTTTTTTTTTATTTTGGCATGGGGGTTCCCCTTAAATCCATACCAGACCGAAAGGTGAAACTAAGTGATTGGACACATTGTAGCGGACTGTCTCACTCTCTGGCCATAAGAAACAGAGGAAGGTGGATTTTTATGTAGAAACAAAGATCGAAGGGTGGGAGAGAAAAGAGAAAAAGGTGCGCAACAGCCTTGTGCTTTATCTTTTAAAATATTTATTAAATAAAAAAGTAAAAAAGAAACAAGAGGAAGGCACAACGTGAAAGTGCACTGACTGACAGCAAGCAACCTAGGATGAGCGATACCTTCCAAGAATCGTGGAGGAACACACAAACATCACTACCAACTGACGCGTTTCGAAGAGGACATCCCTTCTTCATCAGAGCTTAGCAGTGGACTCTCCTTCAGCAGTCCCTATTTATATGTCCCTGAATGTCAGTAAATCAAGGATGGCATATGGGGCTCCTCCCCCTCAGAGCGCCCCTCCCTCTTGTGCCCTTCGGTCATAAGTGCAACAAAAATATATATATGAATATAGTGGAGGCAGAGTAAACCATTGGTATTGGGTCATGGCATGCTGCGCACATGGAGCGCAGAGATGGCATTAGCATAAGAATATTAAGCATAATAGGTATGAGCTGTAATGGACATAATAGGTAGGGAAACCCCCCCATTTCAAATGCTAACGATCGTATCAAAAGAAAAAAAAAAAAAAAAAACTGTCCAGTTCTGGGCACCAGTCCTCAGGAGGGACGTACTGGAAATGGAGCGAGTACAAAGAAGGGCAACAAAGCTAATAAAGGGTCTGGAGGATCTTAGTTATGAGGAAAGGTTGCGAGCTATGAACTTATTCTCTCTGGAGAAGAGACGCTTGAGAGGGGATATGATTTCAATTTACAAATACTGTACTGGTGACCCCACAATAGGGATAAAACTTTTTCGCAGAAGAGAGTTTAATAAGACTTGTGGCCACTCATTACAATTAGAAGAAAAGAGGTTTAACCTTAAACTACGTAGAGGGTTCTTTACTGTAAGAGCGGCAAGGATGTGGAATTCCCTTCCACAGGCGGTGGTCTCAGCGGGGAGCATTGATAGCTTCAAGAAACTATTAGATAATCACCTGAATGACCACAATATACAGGGATATACAATGTAATACTGACACATAATCACACACATAGGTTGGACTTGATGGACTTGTGTCTTTTTTCAACCTCACCTACTATGTAACTATGTAACTATGTATATTTATATATATATATATATATATATATATATATATATATATATATATATATATGTACCTACAATATCGTCTCAGGAGGTCCGTGCATGTGAAGCGCCTCCTCATCAAGTATACAATGGGCCAATAGTTTCAGCCTGGCAGTCTCGTTGTGGAACGCACGCCGATGTGTTTGCGTTCCAAGCAGGAGGAAGGGGGCGGAGTCCACATCACTTCCTCCGCATCCTACGTAGCCCGTTGATGACGTGTGCGGCGAGGGACAACCTGGTGGCATAGCTGGGGGCAGGATTAAAACGTCAGAGGCCGGCTGCTCATTAGAGCTACCCTGACGTCAGTCTAAATTTACAGCTGCCTTACAGGCAGCGGCTCATACAGACTAGGGGAACCCCTAAAAGGAGACCAGAATGGCCCCTAAAAAATAATACATGAGACAAGTTATATAAATAATAGTAATAATATAAATACCATTAAAAAAGAATAATGAATAAAATTAATGGTTGAGAAAATAATGGGTACATATTAGATTATTAAATTATTGTATTATTAATGAAAATAAAGAAATATAAAAATAATAATAAATAAATAATAATAATAATGATGATAATAATAATAATGAATAAATAAAGTGATAACGATGTAATAACTATCACCTGACCGCCAGCATAGACGCATGAGGTACACACCACACCTGCATCTCTGCACTCACATGTGCGCCCACAAGCTAGCATGCCATGACCCGACCACAGGTCAACAAATATGGGAAATAAATATAAAAAACCAACCCAATTAAAATTGCACTAAAAATAAGGATCATGCTGAAAGAGATAGATACATGTAGCATCGTACAGCGACTGGAGGAACAATGTCTAATAATTAGTAATTGCAAAATACTAGGCATACATAGAAGCCATCGTGGTAAAAGAAATAATAATAATTGAAGAAATAAATAATTAAATAAATAAAAATAGGGATAATCCCTCTCCAGTCGAAGGGTCTGGTATGATCTTGGGGGGGAACCCCACGCCGTTTTTCTTTCAAATTTTGAAATGCAAGTCGCATGCCACAAGTCGGGTCAGTTGAGACGATGATCCGACTTGGATGTGACTTGCATTCAAATCAATGGGCTGAAATCGTGCCCAAGTCAGACCAAAGTAGCGCAGGAACCTTTTTCAAAATCAGACCGACTTCTGTCGGACCAGTTAGGATGGCTCTCATAGGGAATCATTGATTTATACACGTCATGCAACGTGAGCTCCCAAAGTCAGAGCTATCATTATGAACTGGGCATTCAACTTTAAAGTGATTGTAAACCCTCACCTTGTAAAACAAACCATTCAGTTTAAAATAAAAATGAAAGGCAAAACATTTGTGCATAGATAAAAAATATATAAAAAAAATTAACACCTTTTTTTATGTGATCACATATCTCTGTTCTCAGCTGCATAAGAGCTGGGGGAGTAGACACAACAGCACACTAATCTTCCCAGTAAAAGGCTGTGCAAGGGTGGTCGTCTGATCATTGGAGGAGAGCAGACTGAGTTCCCAGCATAGCTAGAGAACTGTCCACGCTGTGCTCTCATGTTTAATTTTCTCAGTTTTAAAAAATTGAAAACAGGAGGGACTGGCAGGATCACCAGGGTTTTCACACAAAGGAAGCAATACAAAGAGAACAGGATACTTTTTCATACAAGTACATGGTACAGCAGACACATATCAGGAATATGAAATGTTGGGTCTACATATTCTTTAAGACTGAACACTCAAACTCCTAAGCCAATCATGACTAATTCTTCTAAGGTAACTTGAGTGGATTTTCTTACTATGACGATGCACCTGTCTAGGAGTCACGGGGACCCCTGCCCGGACCACCGCACCGGACACTCCTGCAGAACATCTTCTTAGGGCAGATACCAACATTGCCTGTCACCTGACAGTATAAAGCACAAGGACAGTTAAACAGCAGCTAAATGGAATTCCAACACACCATCAGCATTAACGAGTAATCTATTTACATGTACAAAATGTAAAAAGCACAACACACCCCCTGTACCCCCAACCTCTGTACTAAGCTTGATGTACAGAGAATGTTGCATAGGTTCTGAAGGGGAGCTGGTAGATGATCAGATGTCATGATTTTTTATCATGTTTTTACAATGCTGCTCACTAAGGCTACTTTCACACTGGGGCGTTTGTGGTAAAGAGCCGCTATTTCTAGCGGCGCTTTACTGTTGTTTTAGTGGTGCTATTCGCCCGCTAGTAGGGTGCTTTTAACCCCCCACTAACGGCCAAAAAAGGGTTAAAACCGCCCGCAAGGCGGCGCTGCCCATTGATTTCAATGGGCAGGAGCGCTTTAGGAGCGGTGTGTACCCAGCTCCTACAGCGCTGCAAAGATGCTGCTTGCAGGACTTTTTTTACTGTCCTGCAAGCGCGCTGCTCCAGTGTGAAAGCACTCAGGCTTTCACACTGGAGTGAGAGGAGAGGCCCTTTACAGGCGCTATTTTTAGTGATATAGTGCCTGTAAAGTGCCTCAGGGTGAAAGCAGCCTAAGGCCAGCCATACACGGTTCGTTCTGCTGAACCAGCCGAGATTCAAACCGTTAATGGGCAAGCTAAATGTACCAAGTTGATTGATCGATCAACTTGGATGCAACCAGCCTGCCGCATTCTCTTGTGATTATCGCTAGCAGCTGTTAGTGTGTAAGCAGCAGTGTCCCCCTACTAACTACACATTGATGATATTTCCTTGCGGGCCCTGAGCTGCGGCGGTGTCTAATAGCTGGAAGCTGTATGCATGTAAATAGTAGCAGAAATGTTTACATGCGTACAGCGTAAAATATGGCAGAAATTACAGCCTCAGCCAGACGCAGCTGCTTGATTGACCTATTGACTTCTTTACAGCTGCATACAAAACTATACTCCTAGGTTGTAAGCTCTAACGAGCAGGGCTCTCTGATTCCTCCTGTATTGAATTGTATTGTAATTGTACTGTCTGCCCTAATGTTGTAAAACGCTGCGTAAACTGTTGGCGCTATATAAATCCTGTATAATAATAATAATAAAAAATAATAATACACTGTATGCATCTGTATGCTGAATTTTTGACACCCGTGTGAATGAGCCCAAGTATTCTGGTGCAAGCACCTTTTATGGGAAATCTATATATTCCTTTTTTGTCATATTTTGGATACATGTCATACTGACTTCTAGATTGTAAGCTCTAACGAGCAGGGCCCTCTGATTCCTTCTGTATTGCATTGTATTGTAACTGTACTGTCTGCCCTCATGTTGTAAAGCGCTGCGCAAACTGTTGGTGCTATATAAATCCTGTATAATAATAATAATGGCTACATTCACACTATCCTCCCATGTTTGGTTTATTTAAAGCAGAAGAAATTATTTGATAAGTAAACAAACTTTATGATTCCCATATTAACCACTTGCCGCCCGCCATATAGCAGAATGAGGGCGGCAAAAGGTTGTGATATTCTGACCGGATGTCATATGATGTGCCCAGGATAACACAGCCACGCGCGCCCGCAGGGGTTTGGAGGTGCGGTGTGTCAGTCTGACACACCGCAACTCCGATCGTGGTATGAAGCCTCTGACAGAGGCTTCTTACCACGTGGTCAGCTGTGACCAATCACAGCTGATCATCGCGTGAACCAGGAAGTGCCGGTAATCAGCGGCTTTCCCTGTCGGGGGGGGGGGGGGGGGTCTGTGCTGATAATCAGCACATTGATTATCAGCACAGCCCCCATCAAAAGGCGGCCATCACCTGCCAATCAGTGCCCAACACCTGCCAGCCTGCCTCCATAATAAACACCTGTCAGTGCCCTGTCAGTGCCCATAACAGGGCTGATCAGTGCCCACAACAGTGCTGATCAGTGCCCAAAAAAGTGCCAATCAGTGGCCCATCAGTAATGCCTGTCAGTACCCCATCGAAGTGCCAATCAGTGCCACTCAGTAATGCCTGTCAGTAGCTCCTCATCAGTGCCACCTATGAGTGCCGCCTATCAGTGCCCATCAGTTTTTTTTTTAATTGTCGGTCTTTTTTCGTTTATAGCGCAAACATTAAAAACCGCAAAGGTGATCAAATAACACCAAAAGAAAGCTCTATTTGTGGGAAGAAAATGACAAAAATTTAGTTTGGGTACAGTGTTGCATGACCGCGCAATTGTCATTCAAAGTCTGAAAGCGTTTTAATGTACCTGAGTTTACAGGTGTTTAGAAGTGCTCATAATATCTTATCTGCCCCTGGGCACATGGATTTCTATTTTCTCTAAATGCAGCTAAACTGAATGCACCTAAATTCTGATAAATGCACAGAGCAAATTATATCATTGAAAACCATTGCATTTTGGATGCATTTCTGTACGTTTATAAATGTCCTATAGATGCATGCATATTATTGCCAGCGTGAAGGGGGACCTAGTTTATCATCGTAACAAAAGGTGAAGAAAAAAAAAATGACCTTGGAACATGCAGCAAATTTTACTAAGCTAAGTTTTTTTTTTTTTTATCTGTCCGCAGATGGCGGTTAAAAAAAAGTTGCTTGTAAGTGTAATATAAATGAAATGGAGGGCTTACAAACATGTGCCATATTGGTGTCAGTCTTACCTCTGAATGGAGTCACACAAGGTTTTTACTCCTTACTAATTTAGTATGGTGGGGGGAAGGCACATGGAAGGGGTGGGAGTTCCAGACACACTGTGCTGCATTCTTTAGGTTATCATTAACCACAAGACCAGCTGGAGAGGGGGGGGGTTGTCCTGGGGAACCATCCTTCCCTAACAAGGACACAGGGGGGAGGGGAGAAGCAGCTCTGCGACCTGCATGGACCATAACCAACATGTATCCCTCAACTTAACCCCGTTATGACCAGGGGGTACTTTACGCCTTTATGACTGAGATGCTGGCCAGGTTTTAACTGATTCTTTATTTTTTTTTCTCATTCAGCTACTAAATGATTGGACACAGTGTAGTGGACTGTCTCACTCTCAGGCCATAAGGAGCAGAGGAAGGTGGATTTTTATGTAGAAAAAATGTCTTTCAATGCTTGGTTGTCAGTTGATCACAGTCAAATGACAGTGATCACAAGCTAGGAGAGGAAATCTTTGACTTGCAGCACCTTCACTGTAGCTTTGCCTAAGCCAAGTTCTAGAACAGGGATAGGCAAACTAAGGCACAAATTCCAGGGAAGGCATGCAATGCCATTTTCACTGGCACCTGGAAGATTGTCACGTGCCATATGTGCAGGCTCAGACTGGCCCAGCAGCAGGACACTGGTGATCCTCTGCTCCCTAAAAATACAGCACCAGTCCTATAGGCTCACTAGGCTGTCAGTTTTACAAAGCCTGGGCAGACCCTCTGCACTTGTAGCTTACCCACCTCCATGACATTTCACAGGTGGAGTTCATTCAGGTGCTGGTGCTCCTTCCAATATGAGCGTAGATCTTTCTGCATATGTCGCTACGTGAGGAAGGCCAGCCGCTGTTGTGGAAATTTTATGAAGATGTATTTAATATGTATTGTCATAGTGTCTCCCAGTGTTAGTTCTCCCGCAGCCCACTCTAATGAGCTCACTGGGGCAGACTGGCGCTGGTTGAGATCCGTTTGGTAGTGAAAAGCTCCTTGAGGATATAGAGACGTGTTTGCAGAGTGGGGATATGTCTGCCAGCGAAGGGCCCCTGTGCGATGCACAGAACGATCGTCTGGGGGGATGTGTTCGCTCTGCAAAGACATTATCGGTTTAGTGGATGTGTGCCCGTGTCACCCCTGTATGCCTGATCAACATATTTGGGGTGTTGTGGCATACACCTGCAGATAATCTCCCATCCACACTGGACGGTAGTATAGTCCGGGTATGCTTTGTTCTCTGAACAAAGCAGAATAAGGTGTCACGAAAACCAGGAGTCTTTGAGTTGTTATGGTCAGGGGCAGAGTTCATGTTTGTTAGCTATGCGGCTTCCTTTGTTTAGTTGAAGAGCATGGCTTCCAGGTAAAACATACACACTATCCCTGCCCAGACACGCCCATAAGACTCCCCTAGTCATTATTTATTGGTTGTTGTATAAAATCATCCTGTTGGAAGGATTTTCTGTGTTGACATTCATATCCTGTGAGGTCATATCCTGTGAGGTCATTTCCCATGGAGGAAGTGATTGGCTGTTAGCCAGTCTGTTTGTCATGGCTTTTGTTGTCTTTGAATAAAAGAGCCAGAGCGATGCTCGGGGGGGGCTTTAGTCGTGGTGAGATGAGGACGCAAGCTGTGGTCATGTCTGTTTACTTGAGGATATGTGGGAAATAGAGTGATAGGTAAGATACATTATACCATTAGACGAAATGGGCACTTATTAGCGCAGGTGAGATTGATTACGTATAGTGTATAGCGAAATCTCCACGTCGCCGCCAACCAACTTCCTCATCCTAGTGGAACTGCAAGCTGCAGAAGATATGGATGTCAGACTCCTGAAATTAGGGCTGATTTGAGGTCTGTTGGTGCAGTAATTGGGGCTGATCTGAGTTCTGAAAGTGCAGGAATTGTGGATGATCTGATTTCTAAAGGTGTAGAAATGTGGGCTTATATGAGGTCTAATCATGCAGGCTTTGGGGTCAATGTGATATCTGAAGATACAGGAATTGAGCTGATCTAAGGTCTAATGGTGCAGGAATTAGGGCTGATCTGAGGTCTGGAGGTGCAGGAATTCAGGCTAATCTGAGGTCTGTTGGTGCAGGAAATGGGGCTGATCTGATGTCTAAAGGTGCAGTTATTGGGACTTATCTGAGGTTTGATGGTACAGAAATTGGAAGTGATTGATTTCTGAAGGTGCTAGAATTGAGGCTGAATTGTGGTCAGAAGGTGCAAGAATTGGGCAGATCTGATGACTGAAGGTGCAGGATTTGGGACTGATCTGAGGTCTGAAGGTGTAGGTATTAAGGCTGATCAGAGGCCTGTTGGAGCAGGAATTGGGGTCGATCTAATGTTTAAAATGTGGAGGAACTGAGGCTGATCTGAGGTCTGATGGTGCAGGAATTGGGGCTGATCTGATATGTAAAGCCTCGTACACAAGGGCCAAGTGTCTGAGTCATGAGCCAGTTAAAAGAAAAAAAAAATGGCCGACATTCGACCCATGTGTATGCTACCCTATTCGACAGAAGCTGGCCGTTTGGCCAGCTTCTGTCGGACGAGCATGCCGGAAAACCAGCAGCCGATCGACTCCCGCTCAGCAGGGGATATCGCTATGCTACATTCACATAGTTAGTACAGTGGCTCCGACTGCATAGTACCAGGCTTAAAGGTGCAAGAATTGTGGCTGATCTAATGTCTAAAGGTGAAGCAATCAGGGTTGATCTGAATCTCAGATAGTAAACAATTGTGCTGCAAGTTTGAAAATGACTTGCTAAGCCATTGCTAGACTTGCCAGGCTTCGCAAGTTTGTTGCACAATTGCAGCAAGTCCGCATTGCATGACTCAACTTTCTTTGCAAACATTCTGCAAGTCTGCTGCAAGTTCTGGTTCAGTTATGTTGTGCAATAGTCATCCCACCACTGGGGTCATTGTGGCTGAATTGTCATGCTGTAGACTTGCAGAGCTCTTGCTGTAAACTCACCACTGCAACTTTTCTCTTGCTAGAGACTTGCCATGAAAATTTGCTTGAAAAGCAACCATAAATTTGTGCCAAGTTATCCTTGGTATCTGGGATTCTGAAGGTGCAGGAATTAAGGCTGATTTGACGTCAGAAGGTGCAGAAAATGGGGCTGTTTGAGGTCTGATGTTTCAAGATTTGGGGCTGATCTGATGCAACTGAAATTGGGGCTGATCTGAAGTCTAAAGCTACAGTAATTGGGGCCGATCTGAGGTTTGAAGGTGCCGGAAATTGGGGCTGATCTGAGGTCTGAAAGTGGAGGAATTGGGGCTGATCCGAGGTCTGAACATGAAAGAATTGGAGCTGATCTGAAGTCTAATGCCGCGTACACACGGTCGGACTTTTCGTCTACAAAAGTCCAACGGACGCCGACGGACTAAAGCTGGCTGGTAATCCGATCGTGTGTGGGCTTCTCCGGACTTTCAGCAGACTTTTTCAGCCTCAAATCCGACGGACTTTAGATTTGAAACATGCTTCAAATCTTTACGTCGTAACTACGACGGACCCCGAAATCCGCTCGTCTGTGTGCTAGTCCGACGGACAAAAACCCATGCTAGGGCAGCTATTGGCTACTGGCTATGAACTTCCTTATTTTAGTCCGGTGTACGTCATCACGTACGAATCCGTCGGACTTTTGTGTGGTCGTGTGTAGGCAAGTCCGTTCGTTAGAAAGTCTGCTGCAAGTCCGCCGAAAGTCCGCAGGAAGTCTGTCGGACAGGCTGTCGGACTTTTGTAGACGAAAAGTCCGACCGTGTGTACGCGGCATAAAGGTGGAGGAATTGTGGCTGATCTGAAGTCTGGAGGTACAGGATTTGTGGCTGATCTGAGGTCTAATGGTGCAGGAACTGGAGCTGACATAATATGATATCTCTAAAGGTGCACGAATTTGAGCTGATCTAAGGTCTGAAGGTGCAGGAATAGAGGCTGATCTGATGTCTGAAAATGCAGCAATTGGTGCTGATCTGACATTTGAAGGTACGGGAACTGAGATAGATTTAAGGTCTGAAGGAGCAAAAATTAGGGTTAATCTGAGGTTTGGAGGTGCAGTAATTGGGAAGGATCGAAGGTCTGAAGGTGTAATAATTGGAGCTGATGTAAGGTCTTAAGATGCAGGAAACAGAGTTGGTCTGAGGTCTGATAGCACATACATTTGGGCTGATCTGATATCTAAAGCTGCAGTAATTGGGGGCTGATCTGAGGTTTGAAGGTGCAGGAATTGGGAATGATCGAACGTCTGAAGGTGCAATAATTGAAGCTGATCTAAGGTCTGAAGATGCAGGAATAAGAGTTGGTCTGCGGTCATAAATTGGGGCTGAAGATGGAGGAATTGGGCCTGATCTGAAGTCTGGAGGTACAGGATTTGGGGCTGATCTGGGGTCTTGATAATGCAGGAAGTAGGGCTGACCTGGGGTTTAATGGTGCAGGAATTGGTGATAATATGATTTCTGAAGGTGCAAGAATTCGAGCTGACCTAATATGATATCTAAATGTGAAAGAAATTGAGCTGATCTAAGGTCTAAAGATGCAGAAAATGGGGCTAATCTGAGGTCAAATAGTGCAGGAATAGGGGCTGATCAGAGGTCTGAAAATTGAGTAATTGAGGCTGATCTGTGAATTGGAGATACAGGATCTGAAATTGATTTAAAGTCTGAAAGTACAGAAATTGTGGTTAATCTGAGGTATGGAGGTGCAGTAGTTGCATACAGTCAGGTCCATAAATATTGGGACATCAACACAATTCTAATCTTTTTGGCTCTATACACCACCACAATGGATTTGAAATGAAACGAACAAGATGTGCTTTAACTGCAGACTTTCAGCTTTAATTTGAGGGTATTTACATCCAAATCAGATGAACGGTGTAGGAATTACAACAGTTTGTATATGTGCCTCCCACTTTTTAAGGGACCAAAAGTAATGGGACAGATTAACAATCATCCATCAAATTTTCACTTTTTAATACTTGGTTGCAAATCCTTTGCAATCAATTACAGCCTGAAGTCTGGAACGCATAGACATCACCAGACGCCGAGTTTCATCCCTGGTGATGCTCTGCCAGGCCTCTACTGCAACTGTCTTCAGTTCCTGCTTGTTCTTGGGGTATTTTCCCTTCAGTTTTGTCTTCAGCAAGTGAAATGCATTCTCAATCGGATTCAGGTCAGGTGATTGACTTGGCCATTGCATAACATTCCACTTCTTTCCCTTAAAAATTTCTTTGGTTGCTTTCTCAGTATGCTTCAGGAAAAAGGGGGGACGATCGAGCGCCTCCCCCTCTCCTGATCTATACCAGGCCACATGCCCTCAACATGGGGGGGTGCTTTGAGGCAGGGGGGCTCTGCCCACCCCAAAGCACCTTGTCCCCATGTTGATAGGGAAAAGAGCCTCTTCCCCACAACCCTGGGCTGTGGTTGTGGGGCTTATCAGAATCTAGAAGCCTCCTTTAACAAGAGGGCCCTTGTGTGAATGAGTAGTACCCCTACCCAAAAAAAAAACATGAAACGGTTTTTGACAAGTCCTTTATTAAATACTACTAATGTCTGCGTGGTAGCTTCAACGTCAATCACGATGTCTGGCTCCATTGCTGCTGGCTCCCGCTATTCTGTCATTTCCGGTGTCTGACAGTTCTTATATAACTTTGGGGCGTGGCCATCTGGTGACATCATTTGGAGAACCCGCCTCCTTGTGATGTCACAGACCCATCATGCCCGGGGCGGTGATGTCACAAGGAGACAGGGTCTCCGGGGTTGACATCAGCTGATGGCCATGCCCCATAGTTATATAAGAACTTTCAGACATCAGAGCTGATAGAATGACGGAAGCCAGTGTTGGAGTAGGAGGGGTTTTTTTTAACAGAGGGTTAGGGCGGAAGACATCGTGAATGATGTTGGACCTACCATGAGGGACATTAGTAATTTTTAATAAAGGACTTGTCAAAAACCGTCTCATGTTTTTATTACACTACTTTTTTTTGGGTGCATGGGTACCCCATATGCATTGACATGGGGGGGCAGGATCTGGTGCCCCCTTGTGAAAGGGGGCTTCCAGATTCCAATAAGCCCCCAGCCCGCAGACCCCACAACCTTGGTGGGGGCAAGGTGTTTTGGGGTGGGGGGTCAGAGCCTCCCATTTCCCAATGCACCCCCCCCATGTTGAGGGCATGTGGCCTTGTTTGGTTCAGGAGGGTGCTCACTCATCCCCCCCCCTTTGCTGACCTGCCAGGCTGTATGCTTGGATAAGGGTTTGGTATGGATTTTGGGGGACCCCACTCTGCTTTTTTTTTATTTTGGTGTGGGGTTTTCCTTCAAAATCCATACCAGACCGAATAGTCTGGTATGGATTTGGGGGGGGGGGACCCCACGCCTTTTTTTTTTTTTATCAATACATTTTACATTGCTAGCATTGCCTCTGAGCACGTCGTATGTCACAAGTTGGGGCAGTTAACAACTTCAGGACCGAGATCTGTTGTTTACAAGTTAAAATCTTTTTTTTTTTGCTAGAAAATTAGAACCCCCAAAAATTATATATTTTTTTCCCCAGACACCCTAGAGAATAAAATGGTGGTCGTTGCAATAACTTATGTCACACCGTATTTGCGCAGCGGTCTTACAAGCGCAATTTCTTGGGAAAAGAAAATTTTGAATTAAAAAATGAGACAACAGTAAAGTTAGCCCAATTTTTTTTTAGTATTGTGAAATATTATGTTACGCCGACTAAACTGATACCCAACATGACATTCTTCAAAATTGTGCCCGCTTGTGGAATGGCGACAAACTTTGACCCTTAAAAATCTTTATAGACGACATTTAAAAGATTTCTACAGGTCACCAGTTTTGAGTTCTTAGGAGGTCTTTTGCTAGAATTATTGCTCTTGCTCTAATGATTACGGCGATACCTGACATGTGTGGTTTGAACACCGTTTTCATATGCGGGAGCGACTTACGTATGCGCTCGCTTCTGCGCGCAAGCTCAGCGAAATTCTTTTTCTTATTTATTTTACTTTTTATTTTTACACTGTCCATTAAAAAAAAAAAATTGGGTCACTTTTATTCCTATTACAAGGAATATAAACATCCCTTGTAATAGAAAAAAAAAGCATGACAGGACCTCTTTTATGTGAGACCTGGGGTCAAAAATACCTCAGATCTCACATTTACACTTAAATGCAGTAAAGAAAAAAAAAAAAAAGTCTTTTTTTTTTTTAATCAAATTTTTTCTTTCCCCTTTAAGACCGTTGGGCGGAAGTGACGTTTGACGTCGCTTGCTTCATCCAATGGTATGGAGCCGAGTGGGGGCCATCTTTCCCTCACTTAACTCCATGTCTCTCAGAGGAAAGGACCCGATCCCGCCCCCGATAAAAGCGATCTTGCGGCGAATCCGCCGCAGAGACCACTTTTAGCTGGAAGCGGACCGCTCACTGTTTAAAACGATAACAGCAATCTGCTGCCATAACCCCAGTATTTAACGTCAAACAGCTGAAGTACAACGGCGATCGGTCCGCAAGTGGTTAAGATGATAAGCAGACTTGGATGCGACTTCCATTCAATTCGCTGAAATGGGACACAAGTTAGACCAAAGTAGTGCAGGAACCTTTTCAAAAATTGGACCAGTTAAGGTGGCTCTCATAAGGAACCATTGGTTTTTACATGTAATGTGACTTGTACTCTCAAAGTCGGATTGATTGTCGCACCCGTGTAAACCAGCCCTTAGGGCCAGTTCACACCACATGCAGTGCATTTTTTTTCTGCATCAAAAATGCATGGAAAGTAGGTTATATGGTTTTTAATGGCATAGTTCACACCAGTGGTTGCAGTTCCAGTGCCTTCCAGGTCCAGAAAAAAAAGTAAAACATGCTGCATTTTTCCTGCACTGGACTGTACTGGAACACTGTAAAAAGCATCAAAAACTCACTGGAACGCACCAAAAATGCACTGAAACACACATGTCCTTATTTAAGGTTAAGAAAAAAGAGGGGGGAAAAATGCACTGGACTGCATCAAAAACACACCAAAAACGCAGTAGAACGCATCAAAAACGTGCATGCAGAACAGCATCTGGAACGCATCCGGACTGCTCTTCCATGGTGTGAACTAATGCAGAAAAAAAGCGCACAGAACTTCATCTGGTGTGAACTAGCACTTACAGTGGAGCTCCAGCCCCCCACTAAAAAATTAAAAGCCAGCAGCTACAAATACTGTAGCTGCTGACTTTTAATATAAGGACACTTACCTGTCCAGGGATCCTGCGATGTTGGCATCCCAGCCAATTTTTCAATCGGCTCTTGGGTGCTGCCGCCGCCATCACTTGCCTTCACAGCCGGTTTCCTACTGTGCATGCATGAAGCACTCTCGACTTTGCGAATGGCCCGGCGGTGGGGGTAGGAGGAGGGGGCGAACTTCTGAGTGACTTTGCTGCGGCGAGATCAGCCGGAAGTGGGAGCGGGTACCTGTCAAAAAAAATAAAAATAAACATCTGGCTCAAATGTGGCAGTGGAGGAGTGGGGAAGGAAGCAAACAAGCGGAGCTTGCCGTTTTGGGTGGAGCTCTGCTTTAAGACCCCTTTCACACTGAGGCATTTTTCAGGCACTTTTGGGCTAAAAATAGAAAAACGGCTCCCCTCCAGCCTCAGTATGAAAGCCAGAGTGTTTTCACACTGGAGCGGGGCGCTGGCAGGATGTTAAAAAAAGTCCTGCAAGCAGCATCTTTGGAGCGGTGAAGGAGCAGTGTATACACCGCTCCTAAACCGCTCCTGGCCATTGAAATGAATGGGCAGCGCCGCCGAACCGCTGGCAAAGCGCCGCAGGTCGTTTTAACCCTTTTTCGGCCGCTAGCGGGGGTTAAAAGTGGCTGAAAACCTCTGCAAAAACTACGGTAAAGCCCCGCTAAAAATGTTACCGTCAACGCCCGCCCGCTCCAGTGTGGGAGCTGCTTAAGCGATTGTAAACCCCAAAACAGGCCTCACAATCAGATTTCCGCTCTATCCCTGTTCCAATAACAACTTAAATTTTTTTATGTTCCTATCACTTTCACTGGGTCGAACATAGAAGGGTGAATCTCCCGCGAGGGCACAGATGGCGATAAAAAACCTGATAGAGGGTCCAAATCCTCACTACTCCATCCAGAATTTAAAAAAGAAATGACTACACACACACACACACACTTTGAAAATATATTTGAGTACTGTAACAAAGATTGACCCCAGAGATTGCTGTTGCCATGACCAAGTCAGTTCATAAAATAGCAGGGACGGCACACACAGCTCCACCCATTGCACAGTTTTAGTAGAGACGTATCTCAGAAAAGGGAGTTATTCTGACATGTTTCATGCTCTGGGGGCTGGAAGACTCATATCCATAAAGAGAACCTGACAGGTGTGGAGTTGGTCACCCAATGAGCAGGCTGGAGGAGAGAAGGACACAGAGGAAGCTATGGGGGGAATTTATCAAAACAGGAGCATCTATGCACGGCAACCAATCAGCTTTTATCTTTCTTAATGAAAGATAGAAGCTGATTGCTTGCCATGCACAACTGCTCCAGTTTTGGTCATATCTGTGTGTTTCAGCCGTATATTCAACTAGTTCCCCTATAGTACTATAGCAACCTCCGCCAGCCGATATTCTGTCAGTAAAAAAGGAAAAGAAAGGCGCCTCTAAGTGCAGTATGCAAAATTTAATAAAGCGCACAAAGGGTTAAAAGCACTTATAAGATTGTTGAGTGTTAAAAAACATGATAAAATCAGCAGTCCTCATCTGTGGCATGTGTCCATCCTCAGCATGGTGGTAGAGAGCAGTGTAGAGCCATCCAGCAGCTGTAAAGCATTCTCATGTGTGTTGGAAGGAGGAGGCAGCAAGGAAGCCTGTAGTCACTGCGGGACACACAAGGCTGGTGGTGTCAGTGTAGAGAAGGGGGCAGTAACGCGTTTCGGAGCATGTGCGGCTACTTCGTCAGACCTACGCCCATACTCCTCAAGCTGGCTTAGGAATGGTGAGGGGGAGGAGTGTGGGCAGATGTTGAATACACAATGATAAGGGAAGTGACAGATGTATTGCGAGGACGGCCAAGACGGCGGTGCACCCGCAAAATGGATCATTAACGTCAGCGCTATATACAATGAAGTCCTGAAGGAATTTGACACTGGGGTACAGGGCACAGATAGCAGTGGTTAAATTAACCATAATAAATAAATATACAAACGTAAGGTTGACATTGAATCAATATACAGGTGTGTTACATGGTCGGCCGGGTATCTATATGCATGTGTTACAAAGGCGACCAGGCGTTTGCACACATGCAAATAGGGTCGTAAGTCTAATGTTGAGTTGACAATGAATAAATATACAGCCGTGTACAAGGGCGGCCAGGCTTTATACACATGTGTTACAGGGGCGGCCAGGCATCTATTTGCACGTGTTACAAAGGCAGCCGGACGTTTGTACACATGCAAATAAGGTCGTAAGTCTAATGTTGAATTAACAATAACTAAATATGTAGCCGTGTTACAAGGGCGGCCGGGGAGCTATACACCTGTGTTACAGGGGCGGCCAGGTGTCTGTACACATGCAAAAGAAGTAATAAATCTGTTGTAAGGGGATAAAAAAATGGAATAAGTGATAGTATATAGTGGAGGTTGTGTGAATTGTACTGATTATGTCTGTAACAATGATAAAACAATGCTGAATATTACTTTACTATGAATAAGTGTATAGGTGTGTTACAAGGGCGTCCGGGCGTCTATACACTAAAGACAGATAGAGGAAAATAGTGGATGCTTATACAAGTTGTATGAATTGTGCAGATTATGCCTGTAGCAATAATCTCACGGTGAGAGGTATTACTCAACTGTGTACTAGTATATAGAAGTGTTACAGGGGCGGCTGGGTGTCTATAAACTACAGAAGGGTAATAGGAGGTGGTGGATGCTTATGCAAATAGTGCAGATTATGCCTGTAGCAATACTCTGACGATAATAGATAATAATAGACTGTAAATAAGTATGCGAGTGTGTTACAGGGGCGACCGGGCATTTACACACCCACAAATAAGGTCACAAATCTACTATAAGGAATTCACTTATAGGAATAGGTAATAAAATGTAATGGATGCTCTACAAATAGTATTTGATTGTGACAGATGGCAGATATGTACATGTATAACAGGCAAACACCATAACGTATGGATATGATAATAAGGAGGGATGAATGATAAATGAACAACTAAATGTATTAGATCATATAACTTACTGTAGTAGATCATGTAACTTACACAAGATAAAGTTAGGAGGTTAAAGGCGGATAGTACACTAGTAGTGGATAACGAATAGACACCATAATATCACAGTCTGTATGTTAAATGTAGTATCATCTAGAGTAAGGTGCTAATTTCCAATTCTTCATTAATACCTCCAGGGAAAAGTACGTCAAGAGCGTATATCCAATAAGTCTCCCGTTGGCAGAGAAGTTTAAATCTCTCTGCCGCAGGGAGAGTCCTGGTATGGATTCAATGATCCATACTTTTAGGCCTACAACTTAACACACCCAGAAAGATTAGCCCTCAATTTATTGAAAACCAATGAGAATGTTATCATTAAATCAGCAGATAAGGGTGGTAGCATTGTGCTGCAAAACCGGGTAGACTACATCAAAGAAGCCAGTAGACTACTCGGAGACTCACAAACCTTTACAAAATTGCAAGAGGACCCCCTACCTAGTTTCACCATTGATGCTACAATTTTAGTTAACCAAGCTACCAAAGATAATGTAATTACCAAAAACAAAGCTTCATTCTTGGTTAAAAAATATCAAACTCCGTATTTCTATAATTTGCCAAAAGTTCATAAAAGCACTACCAACCACCCTGGCAGACCCATAGTTGCCTCTATGAACAGTATTATTAGTGGTTTTTCCCAGTATGTAGACCTTTTTTTACAACCTTTTGTTTCCAAGTTACAATCCCATATCAAAGATGGAATACACCTGCTTGAACTATTAGGTCCATACCAATGGGAGCCCAACTACACCTGGCTCTCACTGGATGTCCAATCATTATACACACCCATCCCCGATAATGTCGGCATGCAGGCCATACAACACTTTCTGTCAGAAGACCCATCTATTCATCCAAACCAAGTTAAATTCATTCTAGATGCCACATTCTTATGCCTGACTCATAATTATTTCATGTTTGAAGACCACTACTACCTTCAAACCCATGGCACTGCCATGGACACCAATTTTGCACCTTCATATGCCAACTTAACCATGGGTTTTTGGGAAACACGATACATATGGGCGAATAACCCTTTTATGGCCAAAATGATATTTTACGGTCGTTATATTGATGACGTCATTATTATCTGGGACGGTAATACCGATGATATTGAATCTTTTGTTTCCCATTGTAATAATAACAAAATGTGCCTATCCTTTACATCTGTTCACGATAAAACACATCTGGCATTCTTAGACCTTGATCTATTTCATGATACTGGTTGCATTCATGCAAAAAATTATTGTAAACCCACTGCTGGGAATTCCTATCTGCAATTCAATAGTTGCCATCACCCGCATAGGTTAAAAAACATCCCCACAAGTCAATTCTGCCGTCTCAGACATAATTGCACCATGCAGTCAGACTATCAGACACAAAGCATAAATCTCAAACAAAAATTTATTGAAAAAGGCTACCCTCCATCACTCATCGAACAAGCCTACACCACATACGTCAATCCTGATACTCATACCCATAAAATGAATTCATCAAAGGACATTCGGTTCACGACTCAATTTCATAACAAATACAAAAATATGGAACACATAGTTCATAAACATTGGCCAATACTACTGCAGGATCCCCATCTCAAGGACAGTATACCAAATAAACCTAAATTTTCATATAGGAAAGCACCTAACATTAAGGGAACGATTGCCCCAAGCAAACTCAAAAAGAAAACAAATACGTCATCTTCACTCCAACTCTTTTTTATGATTGGGATGTATCAATGCCACAAACCCCTTTGCCTTACATGCAGTTTTGTACAACATGGTCAAAAAACATTCACAAATAAAAATAAAACATACAAAATTTCGGAATTCTACACCTGTTCTACAGACTATGTAGTATACTGCCTGACCTGCCCCTGCGGCCTCCACTATGTAGGTCGAACCATACGCCCCCTACGCCAGCGTTTTGGAAAGCATCGCTGATTCATCGAGGCCGGTAAAGACCACCATAGCGTCCCACGACATTTCACCCAACATCATCCTAAATCCACCGTAGGCCTAAAAGTATGGATCATCGAATCCATACCAGCCACTCTCCCTGCAGCAGGGAGATTTAAATGGCTCTGCAAATGGGAGACTTATTGGATATACGCTCTTGACGTACTTTTCCCTGGAGGTATTAATGAAGAATTGGAAATTAGCACCTTCCTCTAGATGATACCACATTTAACATATAGACTGTGATATTATGGTGTCTATTTGTTATCCACTACTAGTATACTATCCACCTTTAACCTCCTAACTTTATCTTGTGTAAGTTACATGATCTACTACAGTAAGTTATATGATCTAATACATTTAGTTGTTCATTTATCATTCATCCCTCCTTATTATCATATGCATACGTCAGGGTGTTTGCCTGTTATACATGTACATATCTGCCATCTGTCACAATCAAATACTATTTGTAGAGCATCCATTACATTTTATTACCTATTCCTATAAGTTAATTCCTTATAGTAGAATTGTGACCTTATTTGCGGGTGTGTAAATGCCCAGCCGCCCCTATAACACACTCGCATTCTTATTTACAGTCTATTATTATCTATTATCGTCAGAGTATTGCTACAGGCATAATCTGCACTATTTGCATAAGCATCCACCACCTCCTATTACCCTTCTGTAGTTTATAGACGCCCAGCCGCCCCTGTAACACTTCTATATACTAGTACACAGTTGAGTAATACCTCTCACCGTGAGATTATTGCTACAGGCATAATCTGCACAATTTGTACAATTTATATAAGCATCCACTATTTTCCTCTATCTGTCTTTAGTGTATAGACGCCCGGCTGCCCTTGTAACACACCTATACACTTATTCATAGTAAAGTAATATTCAGCATTGTTTTATCATTGTTACAGACATAATCAGTACAATTCACACAACCTCCACTATATACTGTCACTTATTCAATTTTTTTATCCCCTTACAACAGATTTATTACTTCTTTTGCATGCATACAGACACCTGGCCGCCCCTGTAACACAGGTGTATAGCTCCCCGGCCGCCCTTGTAACACGGCTACATATTTAGTTATTGTCAATTCAACATTAGACTTACGGCCTTATTTGCATGTGTACAAACGCCCGGCTGCCTTTGTAACACGTGCACATAGACGCCTGGCCGCCCCTGTAACACATGTGTATAAACGCCTGGCCGCCCTTGTAACACGGCTGTATATTTATTCATTGTCAACTCAACATTAGATTTACGACCCTATTTGCATGTGTGCAAACGCCCGGCTGCCTTTGTAACACATGCATATAGACACCCAGCTGACCATGTAACACACCTGTATATTGATTCAATGTCAACCTTACGTTTGTATATTTATTTATTATTGTTAATTTAACCACTGCTATCTGTGCCCTGTACCCCTGTGTCAAATTCCTTCAGGACTTCATTGTATATAGCGCTGACGTTAATGATCCATTTTGCGGGTGCACCGTCGTCTTGGCCGTCCTCGCAATACATCTGTCACTTCCCTTATCATTGTGTATTCAACATCTGCCCACACTCCTCCCCTTACTCCTCCCCCTCACCATTCCTAAGCCAGCTTGAGTATGGGCGTAGGTCTGACGAAGGAGCCGCACATGCTCCGAAACGCGTTACTGCCCATTTCTCTACACTGACACCACCAGCCTTGTGTGTCCCGCAGTGAATACAGGCTTCCCTGCTGCCTCCTCTTTCCAACACACATGAGAACGCTTTACAGCTGCTGGACGGCTCTACACTGCTCTCTACCACCATGCTGAGGATGGACACATGCCACAGATGAGGACTCCTGATTTTATCATGTTTTTTAACACTCAACAATCTTGTAAGTGCTTTTAACTCTTTGTGCACTTTATTAAATTTTGCATACTGCACTTAGAGACGCCTTTCTTTTCTTTTTTTATATCTTCAGAGTTGCTTCTCCTCTAACCAAAGTCCTGTCAGAAGTGCCACCTCATCACTATCATCCCTCTGACCAGCTACCCACCTCCACCAGAGCGCCCTTATCTCCTCTCGACATTCTGTCAGCACACTATACCGGTAGGTGGCGCTGTGCCGGCGCTTACTCCCTCAGGCGGGGATATGTTTTCTCTCACTCTGGTAGGCGGAGCGAAGCAGAGAGTTCCATCCCTCACAGAGGCGGGAAACCAGGCAGGCCCTGAAAGCAATGGGGGCGGGGTTTGATCTTACTCCACCCCTCTGCCTCGGCTCTCTGCTGTCGGCCGGTTAATGATCAGTCCTCTCCAGTACTGATCCCATCATCCACTGCACCCTCTCCAGTACTGATCCCATCATCCACTGCACCCTCTCCAGTACTGATCCCATCATCCACTGCACCCTCTCCAGTGCTGATCCCATCATCCACTGCACCCTCTCCAGTGCTGATCCCACCACCCACAGCACCCTCTCCAGTGCCAATACCACCACCCGCAGCACCCTCTCCAGTGCCGATACTACAACCTGTTGCATCCTGTCCAGTGTCAAGTCCACTGTCCTCCACATCTTTGCTAGAACACACATATGCACTGCCATCTGTACTGGCCACAGTCAAAGTATATGGAAAATTTGTGAAATGCCCTCAGTGTAGCCTTTGTCTTCTCAGGAAAAACTTGAAAATACACATGTTGAGAAAGCATGCAGATGTGGCACAAGATATTACCCAGGCCTGTCATTTAGAGGGTAAATGTCGATGAGACAAATAGTATATTTGCTGCGCAGAGAACTAAGCATGGATTTTCCGTGCCAGTGCATGTGCAGAGGAAGAAGTGGGGGAAGACTCATGTAGTTCAATGTGAGTTGGAGGAATGTCTACAATATCAGTTGTTGGCTCAGCGTAGTGGACTGAGCTACAGTTTATGTGAGCACCTCCGATAACTAGATTACTGTACAGGAACTGTTGCAGAGGTATTCCTTCAAGAAGACATCCTGAGGAAAATGGTTCTCCTCAAATTCTTTGGAGAGGCAAAGGCTGTTACATGTATAAAGAGGCAAAAAGCGTCTCAGGTGGCGCATATTCCACTTTGTGTGATTGTGGATTTTGGTGACTCACCATCACAGATATGTCTCTCCATTCATGAGCCTGAAATGCACAGTTTTTGCCGATGTGACAGAATAGTTGCGACCTAAACTAGACAAAAGAACACCTGGCATCGTGCCTGTGCAAAGCCCAGAACATCATGTCCTCACAAAAAACATTTCAAAATGGCATATCTTTCAAACAAAGAGAGATGTCTTTGGAACAAAGGTCTCACCATCACCAGGCTCACCATCGTTAATATCTAAGGAGGGTTCAGGCCTTATGGACAATACCAATGTAGAGCGAAGTGTGGGCTGCATATTTAAAGAGAAAAAAATCCTGCATACATTACCAAAAGATGTCATAGCACAAAAAAGTGAAATGGAATACCGAAAACAGTTCATTCCTCTTGAAAAAATGTGCCAGTTATGCCCAGGTCATTCCAAACTTAAGAGGCTGTGCAGATTACGGATAAAGCTCAAATTGTCAGCATTATTGGAATGATTGAGAGTAATTATAAATAAATGGGACTAATTAGCAATGTGTAATTATGTGTAATAATAGTTTTATATGCTGATGTGTTGAAATCACTGTCATTTTGTCTTTTACAGACATTTCAACATATCAAAGAAGATGTCCTCAGTGCAATATGGCGTACAGGTGCCAGGAGTGGAAAGATGGCCTTCACAACTTTGATGACCATATATTTAGATTTCTTGAACTGTGCATTTTTCAGGGAAAATGTAGGGGTGAGGAATATTTTCTATCATTATAATTATTTGTTCTCATTTGTTGGTGCCTACTTCCTTAGAAGTGTGTGCGTTTGTAATTATGTTATTTAGAATTGGTCATTGTAAAATGAAAAACATGTGGTATGTTGGTGTATACATAATGTCAAATCACAAACTTCTTTGCATCATACTTTAGGACTATGTGTTTGTTTCAAGGGTTATCGACTCATTGGAGGGGTTAAGACAAGAGAGGTTTCCTTCCATTGATGCGATTTCATGCTTATTCCCACTTCAAAGCTTTGATTGATATAGAGTACACCTACTCCTGCATTAATTGTGGATTAGCACCCCCCTTACATTTTTTCACACAATGAATCCCTTTAATGCTGTCTGATCATTGCTTGCATGTAAAAGTATGTGGCTACAAAACGGAACTCCACTCTAGACAGGAAAGATTTGACCTCCACGTCCTTGAGATGTGTGAGTGGAGGTCACATTTGCTGTTGAGAGTGGAGCTCCAGTTTGTAGCCAGATACCCTTATACTCTTTGTTTGAAATGTATGCCATTTCGAAATGTTTTTCTGAGGACATGATGTTCTCGGATTTGCACAAGCACAATGCCAGGTGTTCTTTTGTCTAGTGTAGGTCACAACTTTTTTGCCAAGATGGCAAAAACTGTGTATTTCAGGCTCATGAATGGAGAGACATCTCTGTGATGGTGAGCCACCAAAATCCACAATCACACAAAGTGGAACATGCACCACCTGAGCCACTTTTTGCCTCTTTACACATGTAAAAGCCTCTGCCTCTCCAAAGAATTTGAGGAGCACCATTTCCCTCAGGATGTCTTCTTGAAGGACTCTGCAACAGTTCCTGTACAGTAATATAGTGAGCAGACATTCCTCCAACTCACATTGGACTACATGAGTCTTCCCCCACTTCTTGATCTGCACATGCACTGGCACGGAAAATCCATACTTAGTTTTCTTCACAGCAAATATGCTATTTGTCTCATCAACATTTACACTCTGTAAATGACAGGCCTGGGTAATATCTTGTACCACATCTGCATGCTTTCTCAACATGTGTACTTTCAAGTTTTTCCTCAGAAAACAAAGGCTACACTGAGGGCATTTCACAAATTTTCCATATACTTTGACTGTGGCCGGTACAGAAGGCAGTGCATATGTGTGTTCTAGCAAAGATGTGGAGGACAGTGGACTTGATACTGGACAGCATGCAACAGGTGTTGGTATCAGCACTGGAGAGGGTACTGCGGGTGGTATCGGCACTGGAGAGGGTGCATTGGCTGGTGGTATTGGCACTGGAGAGGGTGCTGCAGGTGGTGGTATCAGCACTGGGGAGGGTACAGCGGGTGATGGGATCGGCACTGAAGAGGGTGCAGTAGATGATGGGATCGGCCCTGGAGAGGGTGCAGTGGATGATGGGATCGGCACTGGAGAGGGTGCAATGGATGATGGGATCGGCACTGGGGAGGGTGCAGTGGATGATGGGATCGGCACTGGAGAGGTTGCAGGGAGTGGCGATTTCGGCACTGCAGAAACTTCACACAACAATAAATGTCTTTCCATACCCACCCTGCATATAATTGTTCTTTTATAAAGTGATAATGTCCCATTGGCTGGCACGTAAGTCTGCACCGCCATAAGATTTTGTCTGTAATAGAAATAACATATTAATAAACTGCAAATAAAATATAAGCAATTCATACAACTTTCTCAGTGTGCACATTTGTAGACTTAGAGCAGAGTTCAACCCATTTAAAAGTCAGCAGCTACAAAAAGTGTAGCTGCTGACTTTTAATAATCAGACACTCACCTGTCCCGCGGTCCAGCGATGCGAGCGCATGAAGCCCCGCTCCTCTCCGAGGCGCCAGCATTCTAACTGTGGGCGCCTGGCTTTGGCTTCACAGCCATGCGCGCTGCGGATTCCACGCGCTGTGAATGGCCGGGCAATCTTCTGGGACCTGTGACATCTCCTAGAAGATTGCAGGGAGGAAGGGGGGAGAGGTGATCTTCCTTCCAGCGTCACGGAGCCAGGGGAGGAAGTGGGAGCTGGGTCCCTGTAAAAACAGGGTACCCGCCCCTCCCCCCAAAAAAAATTACATGCCAAACATGGCATGTCAGGGGGTCACCAGTACTTAAAGCGGAAGTTCCATTTTTGGGTGGAACTCCGCTTTAAACTTTAAAATCTACCAAACTATCCCCTGTAAAAAAAAAATAAAAACGTTCTGCTAAAAAACATAACAAAAAAAAATCTTTGATTTATAAATATTGTCCTATATATATTCTGCTACAAAAAAAATCCCAATAAGTGTATATCGATTAGTTTGCTTGAACGTTATAGCAAGTACAGACTATAGGTTATACTGGACATACCATTGAACCGTAAAACTTTTTTTGCCTAGAGATCCATGTGTGTCTCAATCTTGGCCCTGTTAGTTGGCATGAAGGTGGGGCAACAAAGGACAATGAGATTCTGCTTAGAAACATGTATTGTATTCGTCTTCCAACATAAACATAAACTTCCATCATCACCAAAAATGTATGTTGGAAAATGTTAAATTGCTTTTACAAACAAATCCAGTTTTAAAGGAGAGCACTTTAACAGAAACTACAAAACCTACCAAACAATATCTTGTATTTCTGCAAATCTGGCTCAGTATCTGCTGCAGACTGCAGTCACTGGAGCTTCACTCTATACAGAATTCATGTACAGGAAACAAGTGACCTCCACTTCCTGTAGTATCGTCTATTTGTTGTTTCTTATTGTTTGTTACATTAAAGTTGATTTAAAAATAAAAAAGGTTGAGTTTTGAAGGCCACATGTTTCCTGTGACAATGGAGCTCCAGCTGTAGAGATTCACAATAAAGTTTTGTTTAAAAAAAAAAAAAAAAGAAGAAGTGGAGGCCACATGCTTTCTGTTTCGGTGGAGCTCCACTCTGCAGCCAGACCCTTCTCGACCCCCTTGCTTTTAGCGGAAGTTTTGATGCGGGGAGCGCCCCGCCCACCGCCGGAAGCAGGAAATCCCGGAAGTTCCGGTGTGTTGTGGAGGGGGGGGAATAAACAGGGATGGCTGAGGCAGCGGCGGCACCTGTAGCTCTGACGTCAGTGGTGGCAGGGAAGAGCCCGCTGCTCCAGTTTCCGGACAACCCCCCCGCGGGCGGCTGGACAAGGCAGGTGACCTGCAGGTAGGAGGAGTGGGCGGAGCTATGGGGAGGGGGGGGCAGGTTTCCAGGGACCTTCTGTTGTTTATGTCCCGGCAAATGTCATGTGTTGTGGGACGTGCTCGTGTTTGTTTATAACTCTTCCTGACAGTGGTCCAGGCTGCTTACATTGGCCCCAGGCAATACACCCGGCCTTTCATACTATTCCCTAGAGGAACACTTGGCTGGCCTCTTTAGTCCCTGGTAAGGCTCTTAGGTTCTCACATTGGTCCCTGATGAGGTGCCCCCATTGACCCCCCGGGGAGTTTGGTGACCCACGAGTACCTGGAGGGAGGCCCACGTTATTCCTGAGAGGGGTCCCCATGTTAGTTCCTGGAGGGGTGCTTGGGTGCCAACTTTGGTCCCTGGTGGGGTGCCCACATTATTCCCTAGAGAGGTGGTGGGGTGCCCACATTATTCCCTAGAGAGGTGGTGGGGTGCCCTCATTATTCCCTAGAGAGGTGGTGGGGTGCCCTCATTATTCCCTAGAGAGGTGGTGGGGTGCCCTCATTATTCCCTAGAGAGGTGGTGGGGTGCCCTCATTATTCCCTAGAGAGAGGTGGTGGGGTGCCCACATTATTCCCTAGAGAGGTGGTGGGGTGCCCTCATTACTCCCTAGAGAGGTGGTGGGGTGCCCTCATTACTCCCTAGAGAGAGGTGGTGGGGTGCCCTCATTACTCCCTAGAGAGAGGTGGTGGGGTGCCCTCATTACTCCCTAGAGAGAGGTGGTGGGGTGCCCTCATTACTCCCTAGAGAGAGGTGGTGGGGTGCCCTCATTACTCCCTAGAGAGGTGGTGGGGTGCCCTCATTACTCCCTAGAGAGGTGGTGGGGTGCCCTCATTACTCCCTAGAGAGGTGGTGGGGTGCCCTCATTGTTCCCTAGAGAGAGGTGGGGTGCCCTCATTACTCCCTAGAGAGAGGTGGTGGGGTGCCCTCATTATTCCCTAGAGAGGTGGTGGGGTGCCCTCATTACTCCCTAGAGAGAGGTGGTGGGGTGCCCTCATTACTCCCTAGAGAGGTGGTGGGGTGCCCTCATTATTCCCTAGAGAGGTGGTGGGGTGCCCTCATTGTTCCCTAGAGAGAGGTGGTGGGGTGCCCTCATTACTCCCTAGAGAGAGGTGGTGGGGTGCCCACATTATTCCCTAGAGAGAGGTGGTGGGGTGCCCTCATTATTCCCTAGAGAGGTGTGGTGGTGGGGTGCCCTCATTATTCCCTAGAGAGGTGTGGTGGTGGGGTGCCCACATTATTCCCTAGAGAGAGGTGGTGGGGTGCCCTCATTATTTCCTAGAGAGAGGTGGGGTGCCCACATTATTCCCTAGAGAGAGGTGGTGGGGTGCCCACATTATTCCCTAGAGAGAGGTGGTGGGGTGCCCACATTATTCCCTAGAGAGAGGTGGTGGGGTGCCCACATTATTCCCTAGAGAGAGGTGGTGGGGTGCCCACATTATTCCCTAGAGAGAGGTGGTGGGGTGCCCACATTATTCCCTAGAGAGAGGTGGTGGGGTGGCCACATTATTCCCTAGAGAGAGGTGGTGGGGTGCCCTCATTATTCCCTAGAGAGAGGTGGTGGGGTGCCCACATTATTCCCTAGAGAGAGGTGGTGGGGTGCCCTCATTATTCCCTAGAGACAGGTGGTGGGGTGCCCTCATTATTCCCTAGAGACAGGTGGTGGGGTGCCCACATTATTCCCTAGAGAGAGGTGGTGGGGTGCCCTCATTCCCTAGAGAGAGGTGGTGGGGTGCCCTCATTATTCCCTAAAGACAGGTGGTGGGGTGCCCACATTATTCCCTAGAGAGAGGTGGTGGGGTGCCCACATTATTCCCTAGAGAGAGGTGGTGGGGTGCCCACATTATTCCCTAGAGAGAGGTGGTGGGGTGCCCACATTATTCCCTAGAGAGAGGTGGTGGGGTGCCCACATTATTCCCTAGAGAGAGGTGGTGGGGTGCCCACATTATTCCCTAGAGAGAGGTGGTGGGGTGCCCACATTATTCCCTAGAGACAGGTGGTGGGGTGCCCACATTATTCCCTAGAGACAGGTGGTGGGGTGCCCACATTATTCCCTAGAGACAGGTGGTGGGGTGCCCACATTATTCCCTAGAGACAGGTGGTGGGGTGCCCACATTATTCCCTAGAGACAGGTGGTGGGGTGCCCACATTATTCCCTAGAGACAGGTGGTGGGGTGCCCACATTATTCCCTAGAGACAGGTGGTGGGGTGCCCACATTATTCCCTAGAGACAGGTGGTGGGGTGCCCACATTATTCCCTAGAGACAGGTGGTGGGGTGCCCACATTATTCCCTAGAGACAGGTGGTGGGGTGCCCACATTATTCCCTAGAGACAGGTGGTGGGGTGCCCACATTATTCCCTAGAGACAGGTGGTGGGGTGCCCACATTATTCCCTAGAGACAGGTGGTGGGGTGCCCACATTATTCCCTAGAGACAGGTGGTGGGGTGCCCACATTATTCCCTAGAGACAGGTGGTGGGGTGCCCACATTATTCCCTAGAGACAGGTGGTGGGGTGCCCACATTATTCCCTAGAGACAGGTGGTGGGGTGCCCACATTATTCCCTAGAGACAGGTGGTGGGGTGCCCACATTATTCCCTAGAGACAGGTGGTGGGGTGCCCACATTATTCCCTAGAGACAGGTGGTGGGGTGCCCACATTATTCCCTAGAGACAGGTGGTGGGGTGCCCACATTATTCCCTAGAGACAGGTGGTGGGGTGCCCACATTATTCCCTAGAGACAGGTGGTGGGGTGCCCACATTATTCCCTAGAGACAGGTGGTGGGGTGCCCACATTATTCCCTAGAGACAGGTGGTGGGGTGCCCACATTGGTCCACTGGGGAACACCTACATTAGCCCCCTGTAGGGGTGTTTTGAATTTCCATATTATTTGCTGGAAACTTGCTCCCCTTAGTCCTCAGAGGGGTGCCCATGTTAGTCTCTGGAGGGTCCGTTGGATGCCCATATTAGTCCCTGATGGGGCACTTACATTATTCCCTAGTGGGGTACACACATTGGTCCCCTGTGGGATGCCAGTGTTAGGGCACCCAAACACCCTACAGGGGACTATTAGTTCCTGGAAGGAGGTCCCCATTAGCCCTCAGAGGGTTGCCCATGTTAATCCCAGGGAGGAGGGTACTTGGGTACCCATATTGATCCTCTGGGGAACACCAGTGGTAATCCCTGGAGGGGCACTTGGGTGCCCATGTTAGTTCAACGGAAGGGGAGGGGTGATTGGGTGCCCACAATAGTCCATATTGGCCCCCTAAACGGGCATTTGAGCTCTTATGTTAGTCCCTGTAACTCAGGCAGGCACATTCATTTCCAAGAGGGGTGCTTGCTCTAATCTCAAGGAAAGTTTAGGTGCTCCCATTTGTCCCTGAGACACCTGTGTGTTCATGATGGTACCCAGAGATGCACCTGTCTGCTTCTGCTGGAGGTGCCTGGCTGCTCATGTTAGTTCTCGGGGAGCTGCCTGGCTGCTCACATGAAGGTTTCCCTTAGAGGGCCTTTCCTATCTGATCGGAGTGCCACTTGCCTTTATGCGCTTCTGGTGAATAATTGGCACCCAGAGCTGTCGCATGGAAGCAGAGATGGTTCTTATCCCCATGTAAGAGCCACCGCCATGTCATGGAACTTGGACAGATCATATGCTTGTAGCTGAATGGAGCAGTGGGCAGGTAAATATACTCTGCTTTTGTGGCTGTTATTAAAGTCGGTCTGTTTGTCTTGTCCTTTATGGACGTCGGGTTGACTTTAAGGTGTCATGGGGAAAGCCGAAGTGGCAAAATTAAATGGAAACCGACATTGGGAAATTTTGTGCAAATCTGTCAAAATGAAGATTTGAAAAAAATGCCCAAAACTGCTTCATAAATGGACTAATCCTGTCAGAATTGAGGTTTTCAGTGTTGTGATAGTTTGGCAATTACTCATGGAAGTCTGCACCCCAATTAATTTTATGTTATTGCTATGACGGGTAGAGGTGTGTTTGGTGTCCTTTTTTTTTTTTTTTTTTTTGAAAAACCAAAATGTGGTTGGTTACATTTACTTTAGATTTATTTAAATGATCCCCTTACCATTAATGGTCACTGGCACTTTACCCCAACCCCCCCCAAGCCTACCTTCAATCTATCGATCCACCTTCCTACAGTGTTTACAAACATTCAATCCAATCACAACGGAGGAAAGGGAGCTTCCTCTTTTGCGCGTGGCTTGAATGTTTGTAATCACTACTGGTGTATACACTTGTGATGGCTGTTATTGGTTCACAGCCACTCTGGCTGTGTACTTGGAGCGCAGATCATAGTCATTTATGGGTGCACTGGACACTCTAGAAAACATACTGAAGCGCCATTTATAAATCGTTCTCAAGAAAAACATGTCCACCTCCATGCCTTTGTATTACAATATGGTGCTATGGAGGTGGTTAAAAAGTAGATGTAAAGCCTTGACCCTCCTAAAAGCGTAACAATCAGGAGAAATGTATTAACCGCACCCCTCGCGCACCCCCTTCGGTGCATATCGGGCATGGAAAAAAGCTCTATCTGTCCCAAAAAAAGATAAACATTTCATATGAGTACAGTGTTGCATGACCGCTTAATTGTCATTCAAAGTGCGACAGCACTGAAAGCTGAAAATTGGCCTGGTCAGGAAAGGGGTATAAGTGCCCAGTAAGCAAGTGGTTAAACATTGTTGCATAAAAGAAATTTCCTCAAATACCTTTTTTATCTTTGTATTTAGAGGTGGTCACGTGACCACTGTGTCCTAGGGGTCAACCAATCTAATTTTTTTTTCAGGACCGATACCAATTTTTCGGCATCCTTTCAGGCCGATATCAGGTGCATATATTCTGTAGATTTAAAATTTTTATTTTTACACTGTCCTTTTAAATTAAAAAAAAAATATCAATTTTATTGCTGTCACAAGGAATGTAAACATCCCTTGTGACAGAAATAGGCAGTAACAGGTACTCTTTATGGAGGGATCTCCACTGCACTTAAAAGTATTCAAAACGCCAAGTTTGGCGTTTTTTAATACTTTCTATTTTCTGTGGTCTCCCTCTCCTTCTAAGTTTTCCTGTGCACCTATGGTGATCCTGCTGTGGAGAAAGCCTGTATGACAAGCTCTGACCTTGCAGGAAGGGCATCTCTTAACTGCCAAGTAAAATGTCCAGAAGAATGGAAGCGGCCTCTTTGCAAAATGTGCATTGGCTCTCTGGTCAAAGAGGAATCTACCTTGGCATGCAGCGATTTAGTTGCATCAGTTAAAAAAAAGCTGGATGCTACTATTCAATCTTTTCGCTCTTCACTAGCAAACCCATCTCTAATTCAGCCATCTACCTCAGAATCCTCACAAGGCTCGCAATTAATCCCGGTGGTGGAGGCTGAAGTGGGTCCTCCCAGGAGGAAGAAATCCCCCCCCTCCCCTTGTTCCAAGGAAGTACAACTTGTCTTTGGAGCAAGTAGATGGTATGTTAAAAGCAAATTATGCTACTTTGGGTTTAGGAGAAGAAAGGAAAGAATTATCCCTCCATGACCGAATGTATGCGGGTCTTAGTGAGCCTAAAGGTCGCACCTTTCCAGTGCACTCAGGGATCTCGGAGTCCGTTAAAAAAGAGGGGTCAGAACCAGAGAGAAAGCTTTTATTTCCAAGGGCCCTTAAAATGCACTTCCCTTTTTGATGAAAATCTAGCTGCACTTTGGAATAAAGTTCCTAAACATACTGCAGCCTTTTCACAGGTGTCTAGATCAACTGACCTGGCATTTGAGGACATGGGTATCCTGAAGGATCCCATGGATAAAAGAATGGATCAACAACTTAAAAGGGCTTGGCAATCTCAAACCAGCTATGGCAACTACTTGCGTGTCTAGAAGTCTGGAGTACTGGATAAACCAACTCAAAGCCCACGCCATGGCAGACTCTCCTAAACAAGAGATCCTTGACTCATTTTCTACCCTATCCATGGCTGTGGCTTACATTGCAGATGTGTCAGCAGAGTCTATAAGGATGACCGCAAGATCTGCAGCCCTAGCCAACTCTGCCAGGAGAGCTCTTTGGATGAAGACCTGGCCCGGGAGACGTGGCATCCAAAAGTAAACATTGTGGAATTCCGTTTTTATTCCTGATTTTTAGATTCAATTCTTGATAGGACAGCCGACAAGAAAAGATCATTTCCTGTTAAAAAGAAAAAGCAACCTATTAAATGTCTTTCAACTTCAAAGGGCTCAGGGGAAAAGAAGGAACTGTCAGTGCACAAGGCCAAAGGCAACGGTGGGCTCCTTTTTCATCTTCCTGCGTCAGCCAGCAAGACACAATGACTTGTCATTGCCGATAGGAGGAAGACTTCAGGGATTCCTCCCCCAATGGGCAAGCATGATGAAAAATCAATATATTTTAACCATGCTGTCCCAGGGATGCAAGATAGAGCTTTTGGAGTTTCCTCCAAAAAGATTCTTGGGCACAAACCCTCCCAAAGGACACAGCAAAAGCCCTGGCTATGAAGGACTTTGATGACACCTGGATCACAGCCCCCTGTAGCATGGGAAGAACATCATCAGGGATACTATTCCCATGTCTTTCTGGTAAAGAAGCCATCCAGAAGTTTTCGTCTCATCCTCCACTTAAAACCACTAAACAGGTCGGTGACATACAAAATATTTTGTATGGACTCTATCTTCAGTCAGGAATCTATTGACACAGAATCTATTGCTTCATGGCGTCAATAGATTTAAGAGATGCATACCTTCATATTCCTATAGCTCCCCAGTCTCAAAGGTTTCTGAGGTTGGTGGTGAAAATGGGGGAAGAGGTTCTACATCTGCAATTCAAAGTCCTTACGTTTGGCCTTTTATCCTCTCTGCTGAATTTCACAAAAGTAATGGCAGAAGCTCTCGCCCCACTTCATCTTCAGGGGATTGCAGTAATCCCATAGCTGGACGATCTCCTCTTTTTTTGCCCCATCCAGGGAGAGATTGCAAGAATATTTGCTCAGAGCCCGCAGTCCTTTGGAAACCTTGGGTTGGATTGTGAACCTTCAAATTTCAATCCGGCTCAGCAGCTACAGTTTTAGGGTACCACATAAACTCGGTGGAACAGAGAATCTTCCTTCTGGAAGAAAAGACAGGCAAAGTCAGACTGTAGCAGCTATGTTACAGATGGATCAAATGATCACGGTCAGGGAGGTTATGTCGGCCTTGGGGACCTTGACCTCAACTATGCCTGCCATTCAGTGGGCAAAGCTTCATTTCAGACCACTTCAAAGTTTTCTCCTAAAGGTATGGAATCACAATCCGGAATCCCTAGACACATTAGTAAGGATTCCCACAAGGGTAAAAAGGAATCTTTTTTTGGTGGTGGAGAAATCAATCAGTTATGTCAAAAGGGCTGCTATGGTTCTTTCCGGTCAAAAGAAGAGTGACGACAGATGCCAGCTTGTGGGGATGGGGAACCCACTGGGATCAGAATCTGGCACAGGGCATTTGGTCCCAAGCCGAGGGGGCAATATTCTCAAATTGGAGGGAGTTAAGGACAGTCGCCTTAGCATTGGCTGACTTCTCACAAGACTTCCATGAGTACCATGTACAGTTTTTTTCGGGCAATGCCACTAAGGTAGCCTACTTGAACAAATGGGGGCACAAGAAGCAGGGCCCTTCAGTTACTGTCAGCAAAAGTCCTACAGTGGGCGGAAAATCTGCTTTCCTTGTCAACGGTCCTTCTCAAAGGCACACTAAATGGGGTGGAAGACTTTTTGAGCAGATGGAAAATTCAGGAAGCAGAGTGGAGCCTGAATCCAGAGATTTTTGCACTGATCACCAGGATGTGGGGGCGTCCACAGGTGGACTTGTTTGCATCAAAAGAAAACGCACCAGTCTCCCTTAAGTCCCTTTTTTTTTTTTTTCTTCACCAAGACGAAAGTTCTCTAGGGATAGATGCCTTAGCCCATCCTTGGAACTTTCACCTGGGTTACACCCCTCCCCCCCCCCCCCTTTCACAGCTAATTCCATTGGTATTGAGGAAGATACTGACGGAAAGAGTCTCTATAATTCGAATTACTCCATTATGGCCAAAAAGAGCCTGGTTCTCCACGGCGGGAAAAGCCGTTCCCCCTGGGAGAAGACAGTGATTATCGGCAGCGGCTAGAGCAGGCTGGGGTTGTACCCAAGTTGATCGATTTGAACCATTAATGGTTCAAATCTCGACCGGTTCAGCAGGAACTGGCCGAGATTCAATCTGTCTATGGCTGGCCTTCAGTTGGGATATTATTGTGTCCTCCACCTTCAGCCTGCTGACTGGACAGTGAAAAGACAGCAGCAGACTGATGTAATCGCTCCATTGCTCCATCCATTGGAAGGTTATATGTTATGTTAATGCTTGTACTGACTATGCCGAACCCTTTTTTTTTTTTTTTTTTTTTTTTTTTTTCTGTTGCCATAGTCTACTAAATCGTATATATTTCAGATATTTTATGCACGGCGTCTGCAAAGAAGGAAACAACTGTTGCTATTCACACGATCTCTCCACCAGCCGCTCCAGTATGATCTGCAGATATTATCAACGAGGGTGCTGTGCTTATGGGGACCACTGCAGGTGAGGGGCACTAGTGGTATGATTTACACCTTTTGCACCTTTACTTTACTGTACTTTGCACTTGCAGCTGTGAGCTTGTTTTAACAACTTGCAGTCCAGTGATGGATATATATATATCTATTGCAGATGGCAAGTGACCAACTAACAGGAAATGAAAGCTTGCACCTTCAAAAAAAATGATCAACAATGCCAACTGATGAAACCTAGAGCCCCATTTGAAGTATGCCTAAAACCAAATTTTTATTTTTATTTTTTTTGCCCCAGAAAGGGTTATAACCCCAGTTAAATTCTCTCTGTCTGATTGCTGGGAATTTCCTTTACCTTCTGTCCTAAAAACGCAACAGAGTAAATCTCATTGGAAAATTTCCCCTCAATTACTGTTTTGTTGACAACTAAAAATGTTTGAACTTCCCTTCACTTTCAGTTTTTTTTCTTGACAGTGATCACCAGGACAAAAAAGTTAATCTTTTAATAGTGAGTTGTTCAAATTGTAGTATGCATGAAAGGATGACAACACTGCAGCTAAGCTGAGCAGGAGTTGTCATCCAAAGACAGAAAATGTCTGAATTCCCCTTGCTGGTAGGAGTTAATTGAGAGCAGGACATGCATGAAAAATATGCACCAATATATGGTTTGGTTTCAATGTTTGTGTTTAGATACACTTTAGCTCTTCCTAAAGATGCACCATTCTAATTTGTTTGTTCTTCTCTCCAAGATATGAACACATAAAACCACTAAAGCCAGAAGTTATCAGCGATACCTCTGTAGCATTGATCTGCCCCCTCAACTCCATCCCGGAAACCAGCGGCAGCATAAACAGTAAGGCAGCTGACTTGGCAGCTAGTGACCTGGCGGCAGGGGTCTCACAATCTGAAGACTGGGTCAATGCCGTGGAATTTGTACCGGGGCAGCTCTACTGCGGACGTGGTAATCATTTGGGAGGGGGTGTCTTTCATGCAGCACAGAAAAAAATCGAAAAAATCTCAGGGCTAGCATTTTAAGTTGAACTCCAGCCAAAAATCATAATCTAATACTATACAAAACTGCGGCATCACAAAAAATTGCAGTGATGCTAGTGAGACACTTGCATAACCTAAAAGTTTTTTTTAAATGGATATAAAACACAATATGCTCCATAATCTGTTATATGCCCCACATAGCTCTGAGTATCCTCTGTGTACAATTTATAACTCCCCACCCCCCATGAGAACACATGAGAAGCTTTTATTGTAGAATAGACATAGCTTCTTTTCCAATAAATGCCTTCATGCTTGTAAAGGTTTCCTTTCCCACTTTACAACTGAAATTGAATCTACTTATATTTTGGTTCCTCGCCTCTCACCAAAATGCTAATGAATTTTTAAAATGAAACCTTCCTATTTAATTACATACTGTATATAGGTGGATCATGGCTGATGTAGGGTGTTGGGTAGGAAAGCAAGAAGAAAGGAAGAGGGCACCACCACGAAGTGTAGTTTAATAATGGACTAAAAATTCATATGTATGCACTCAGAGTCTGGTGTGTCTGCCCTGAGATGGAGCGTCCACTGGAGGATGAGAGGCAGGTATCTTGCAGCAGAGTTTGTCAAGATTGTGGCCAGGCTGGGCAGAGTGGAGCGAGGAAGTCGCTGGAAAGATGAAATGCGGCATTGTCACAAGCAGAGCAATACAGGAGAGCGTCCGGGGCTCCAAGCAACTCTTTACTTCACACGCACCCCGCTTTGGGGCGTGGCTACATGTTTCAGGGCAGTCCAGGCCTTTTTTCAAGCCCCTCAATCGTTGGATTGACCTCTTTCGAGTGGGAACAGCCATAGATGGAGCCAAAGTTCGATCCATCTATGGGCAGCTTGAGGAGATATCTCTCTAAGGAAGCCCCGATTTAATCTAACAAACCAACAGGAGTCCTAATCCATCTCCTCCAAAACATTTATATTTTTAATACACACACACACACACACACACACACACACACGCACACACGCACACACGATGGAAAGTATTCAGACCCCCTTACATTTTTCACTCTTTGTTATATTGCAGCCATTTGCTAAAATCATTTAAGTTCATTTTTTTCCTTATTAATGTACACACAGCACCCCATATGGACAGAAAAACACAGAATTGTTGACATTTTTGCAGATTTCTTAAAAAAGAAAAACTGAAATATTACATGGTCCTAAGTATTCAGACCCTTTGCTCAGTATTTAGTAGAAGCACCCTTTTGATCTAATGCAGCCATGAGTCTTTTTGGGAAAGATGCAACACGTTTTTCACACCTGGATTTGGGGATCCTCTGCCATTCCTCCTTGCAGATCCTCTCCGGTTCTGTCAGGTTGGATGGTAAACGTTGGTGGACAGCCATTTTTAGGTCTCTCCTGAGATGCTCAATTGGGTTTAAGTCAGGGCTCTGGCTGGGCCATTCAAGAACAGTCATGGAGTTGTTGTGAAGCCACTCCTTCGTTATTTTAGCTGTGTGCTTAGGGTCATTGTCTTGTTGGAAGGTAAACCTTCGGCCTAGTCTGAGGTCTTGAGCACTCTGGAGAAGGTTTTCGTCCAGGATATCCCTGTACTTGGCCGCATTCATCTTTCCCTTGATTGCAACCAGTTGCCCTATCCCTGCAGCTGAAAAACAACCCTACAGCATGATGCTGCCACCACCATGCTTCACTGTTAGGACTGTATTGGACAGGTGATGAGCAGTGCCTGGTTTTCTCCACGCATACCGCTTAGAATTAAGGCCAAAAAGTTCTATGTTGGTCTCATCAGACCAGAGAATCTTATTTCTCACCATCCTTCAGGTATTTTTTAGCAAACTCCATGCAGGCTTTCATGTGTCTTGCACTGAGGAGAGGCTTTTGTCGGGCCACTCTGCCATAATGCCCCGACTGGTGGAGGGCTGCAGTTATGGTTGACTTCGCCCATCTCCCGACTGCATCTCCGGAGCTCAGCCAAGTGCAGCAGAAATTTTTTTGTAACCTTGGCCATATCTGTGTCTTGCCACAATTCTGTCTCTGAGCTCTTCAGGTAGTTACTTTTGACCTCATGATTCTCATTTGCTCTGACATGCACTGTGAGCTGTAAGGTCTTGTATAGACAGGTGTGTGGCTTTCCTAATCAAGTCCAGTCAGTATAACCAAACACAGCTGGACTCAAATGAAGCTGTAGAACCATCTCAAGGATGATCAGAAGAAATGGACAGCACCTGAGTTAAATATGAGTGTCACAGCAAAGGGTCTGAATACTTAGGACCATGTGATATTTCAGTTTTTCTTTTTTAATAAATCTGCAAAAATGTCAACAATTCTGTGTTTTTCTGTCAATATGGGGTGCTGTGTGTACATTAATGAGGAAAAAAATGAACTTATATTGCAGCCATTTGCTAAAATAATTTAACAAAGAGTGAAAAATTTAAGGGGGTCTGAATATTTTCCGTCCCCACTGTGTGTGTGTGTGTGTGTGTGTGTGTGTGTATATATATATATATATATATATATATATATATATATATATATATATATATATATATATATTAAATTTTTTTGTTTTTGCTGGACGTGCACTGTAATTTGTCACTGTCCATCAAGGCTGGAATAAATTTTTGTCCTGTATTTCTATGTAATATTCTTTTATGCTTTGCCTTTGTAGAGACAACACAAATCCTCAGTGTTTTGTGCTCCCTTACTTGCGTTTATAGTTTATACCAACGCTGTGTCTTGGCCTAGGCCAACAAGGCCCAGGCCTAGGGCGGCACTTTGCAGGGGGCAGCAAAAAAGCCACCCCCTGCACAAAAAAAAACAGCCTCCTCCTAGCTTCCACACAAAAAGAGGCCCGCCAGCTTACGCTACACTTATAGTGTAGCACCAGTCTTATGGAGCGGACTGGGCCAGGGGGGCTGATTATTTCACTTATTTGTATAATGATTAGGGACTTTCTAGTCATTATACAAATAAGTGAAATAATCCTATGATTACAATCAGTGGCAGCAAATATTTTACAAGATGGGAGTAATCTTACTAATCCAGCGACATATTGTAATAGCACATATAGGCAAGCAGGTCCTAGTTTAACTAAAACAAAATCCCAATAATATCTTGCGTATTAGCTAAGATCAGTAGTATAAATATATATATATGCTATAAAAATATGTATTTGCTGACAGGGCGGGTCTTAAAGAGGAAGGGGTGTGGTCTTGACACAAAGGGGTGGGTCATATTTAAACTAGGGGGCACGCAAGTTTAGTCAGGCCTAGGGCAGCACAAAACCTAAATACACCACTGGTTTATACTGTTTAGTAATATGATCTGTGGCATGCATATAAGGACAAGTTTGTGAGAAAATATGTCAAGAATGTTGGTGGGGCTATGAAAATTGTGCCTTTTTTTTCTTTTTTTGTTTTTGCCATTCCGATATGGGTCGTTTTCCTATTATAACATTTAAGTGCTTAACTTCTTTCTTGAGTGTGGGAAAAGGTTCCCAATTTCTTTCAAGGAAACAGCCAGTTTCAGTATTCCATTTATTTGTATTCTTTAAAGTATATTTGCACTTTTTCAGTCAAATTTAAGAAAACCCCACACCTTTTTCAGCGTGAAATGTGTAAATATATGTTACTATATATGTGTAAAAATATTCACTAACAAAGCAAACATAAAAAGTTTTAACTATCGTTTATAAAATAGACGTGAACCAAAAAAAGCAGGATAATAATAAATAAATGGAGGAGAATAGGGAGTTAATTAAGGCTGATTAGAGTAAATTAAGGGTTAATAAGGGGTTAAACAGGAACATTTGTTCATCCCTTTGATCTGCAGATCAAAGAAACAGAAACATTCAAAAAACAATGTTTCTTTTTATTTTAGTGTTGTTAATAAACAGTGCTGGCTGCTTTTTTTTTTTTTTTTTGACAGCTCCAGTTACCCAACTTCTTTTAACATTTCAGCTGTCAAATGGGGAGACCCACTGACAGCTCAAAGAACCGAGCCTGAAAGTATCGGTTTCAGGTATCTGTGAATTTGCACGCGTACCGATACTTGTGCTAATACTTGGTATTGGCATCGATACTAGTATCGGTGTAAACCTTTAACTCTTTGTTAAGCTGGGTACACACAGATCAGAATTCGGCCAATTTATCGGGTTCAAGCCGTGTGAACCTTTCAACAGAAGTCAATGGTAGATCAATTTCTGTCAATTGGGACTGCTGGAAAACTTATTTGATCAGCTGATTGGCTGCAACGCTGATCAGTGTATTCTGACAGTTCAGGAGTCCCTTATGTCAGAATACAATAGTACAATGGGGAGGATTCCTCCATCCACCTCACTTGTGTGGATGGGAAAATCTGTTTGCATGTATACCCAGCATTAGAACAGACAAGGGTTGATTTACTGAAACTGGGGAGTGCAAAATCTGGTGCAGTTGTTCATGGTAGCCAATCCACTTCTAACTTCAGCTTGTTCAATTAAGCTTTGACCATAAAACTTGGAAGCTGATTGGTTTCTATGCAGCGCTGCACCAGATTTTTCACTCTCCAGTTTTAATCAACCCCACAGTGTTCAAATCTAGTTAAAGCTCATAATGCAGATCTTCACAGTACAGACAGGGTTAATTTCTAGCAACTAGCAGGATATTACAGGGCTTAAGGTGGAAGTCCATGCTAAAACTAAAATTCCTGCATCTATAGACACCCACAATCTAACTCTAACCTACAGTGGGGAGAACAAATATTTGATAACACTGCCGATTTTGCAGGTTTTCCTACTTGCAAAGCATGTAGAGGTCTGTCATTTTTATCATAGGTACTCTTCTTTTTTTTTTTTTTTTTATTCTGTTTCTTTATTCAACATTTTCTTAATTATTACAATGTTAAAAAAAAAAAAAAAAATCAGACATGTCTTCCAAATCCCGCTTTCCGCCCCTGTTCAATCCACCCCTAAAAAAAGAATCATTATGTACCAAATACAGGGAGAATAATATTTGGGGGGAGTCGGACGGCCTAAGGGAGGACTGTCTGAAATGTCATTAAGGACTAGCTTATCACCCATCCAGTACACCCTCCCAACTCACCCAGACCATTCATTCCAACCAACCATACATCTCACAAGCTCACAAGGGCCGATTTTTCTTTTGAGTCACTTCCTGACACAACAATATTTTACCCGGTAGCTAAGGATTATATATCAATCTCTCTTGCGTTCCACCAGGGCTCCCATATCAATTCATATCTCCATAACGCACTTTGCTTTTTGTACACCGCTTTTTCTTTAAGGATTACCGCATTCATAGTGTTTAGCCATTCCTCACTAGATGGGGGTAGCGCCGACTGCCACCTCCAAGCGATCAGGTTCCTTGCTTAGAATAAACATCTTGTGACTGCTATCTGCCTATTTCCTAAATTTCCCCCCCCCCCTCCACAAAACCCAACAGGCAGCGTTTTACTTCCAACTCAGTGAAGGTGCCAAACGCCCGATCAATGTACTCCGTCACCCCCGTCCAGTAACGAAACAACTTCGGACATCTTCAAAACATATGGAGCGTGTCTGCCTCTGGATCCCCACACCTAGGGCAGCTCAAATCTGAGCGGCGGCCAAACTGGAAAAGTTTAAAAGGGGTATAATAAGTTCTATAAAGCAAGAACAGGTGTGTCATCCTCTGAAAGGGGGACAAAGAAACCAGCGGGGCCAATTCCAAAATTCTATTCCACTGTATTTCAGTAATATTTCCAACTTTTTCCTATACGGAGGAGGTTCCAACTCGCCCAATCTATTCTTATTAATATGTAAGTATAATTTTGAAATTAAACTTTTCCCTGTCTCTGTGTTGTACTCCATTCCAAAGTCATTCCTTTAAACTGTTCCTTCAGGGCGTGCCTGACCTGTAAGTATCTGAAAAAAGATTTATTTGAAAGAGCAGTTCCTGAAAGGATTTCAGAGAGCCACCTGCGTATAATTGAGAAATAAATTTTATTCCACACACTTCCATTCCCTTACTACCCTTATCTTCTGCAATTCTCCCATTTTGCCATTCTCCCACAGTGGGGTATATTCTGAAAGGCCATTATACTTCAAGATTGTTTTCACTGTATCTCATACTTTCATTATAAGTTTTAGGGTAGGTAGTTCTGAGGGGAAAGATCCTGTCTCCAGGGCTTCAATTATCGAGTCATGTGGGGTGTTTTGTAGAAGCCTTTTCTTAATTCTAGGTCTACTAGATTACAACCCTGAATATGCTGGAGTTGTGACGTCAAGAAGTAACTAAACGGGTGTGGAAGGGCCACTCCTCCCTCCTGTTGCTGAAGCTGTAGAGTGCTTAACTGAATTCTTGCAGGGCCACCCTTCCAGATCAATTCTCTGAACAACCTATCAATCTTTTGAAACCACTTTTTGTACAACCATATTGGAGAATGATGTAATACATATAGGAGGTGCGGCATCCAGATCATTTTAATTAGATTACAGCGACCAGCCACAGAAATTGGCAGACTTTTCCAGACTTTTATTTTGTCTCTAAATTTGTTCAATAACGGGATGATGTTATCTGAGGTGTAACATTGAGGGTCTCTGGATATATTTATGCCTAAGTACTTAAATTTGTTCACCACTGGGATCTGGGCCACTTCCTTAGGCAGGGAGTCGCGCAGATGGTCTACAGGTAACAAACAAGATTTCGCCCAGTTTATCTTTAACCCAGAGATTTGACCAAAGTTATTAATAATCATCATAGCTTCCCTAGGTGAGTCCTGCATATCTCCCAGAAGCTGCAATAAATCATCCGCATAAAATGTGAGTTTGTCCTCATGATCACCTCTTCCAAAACCCCTCACCCGCTTAGAGGCTCTGAGATCGGTAGCCAGGGGCTCCACTGCAATGGCGAAGTGGAGGGGAGACGGGGGACAACCCTGTCTCGTCCCCCTCCCCAAGCCAAATTTATCAGAAAGTTCATTGTTTACTCTTACTCTAGCCTCTGGGACACTATAAAGCATTTTAACCCAGCTGATGAATCCCTGTCCAAGTTGGACTGCTTCCATGGCCCTCCAAAGGTATTGCCATTCTAAGCAATCAAAGGCCTTGGTGGCATCTAGCGAGAGAATAGCCCTCTCTCCACCCCCGTCCATTGGGACCTGTAAATTTAAATAAAGGCGCCTTATATTTATACAGGTTGTTCTTCCAGGTATAAAGCCCGATTGGTCGGGGTGGATGAGTTACGATATGACCTTATTCAGCCGAGCCGCCAAGGCCTTTGCAAAAATGTCTGTATTTAAAAGCGTAATCGGCCTATATGAAGCCACATCAAGTGGATCCTTACCCTCCTTATGTATGGTAATTATGGTGGAGTCCATCATTGTGGGGGGGAGAACACCCTTTGCCATTGAGAAGTTCAGTACCCTCAATAGCTCGGGGAGCAAGACCTTCCCATAGTGCCGATATATTTCGGCTGAGGGGCCACCTGGACCCAGGGATTTCTGGTTCGCCATCTCATTAGTGATCTGTTGAAGCTCCTCCAATGTGATGGGACAGCTCAGCTCTATCCATATTGGTGAGGGAGGGAAGATTCAAGTGCTTGAAGAAACTCCATTCCATCCTTCATCCTGTCTTGGCGAGATCTATACAGATCCTCATAATATTCTTTAAATTTGCTCACTATTTCTGGAGTATGGGACGTCACTCTTCCATCTTCTGCAGTAATCATGGGCACTACAGCATTGGGAAAGTTTGCCCTGACCAATTGCGCCAACATGTGTCCCACGGTTTCCCCCTTTCTGAAAGCCACTTTTCTCTGGAAAAGATACTTGTTGTCTGTCTTCTGGAGGGTTACTAACCAGTAGTTATTTTGCTTCTCTATCCAGTTCATAAGTGTTTTCATATGTCGGGTTGTTAATTAAGTGTTCTTGCATAGCAAGACCACTTACTGTTATTTCACATAGATATTATTCTTATAGCCAAATTTACCACCCTAACACCTCCCACAGCTTTTACACTACATAGACAGTAATATACCGAAAGGTGCGGATTGTTCCTGATTGGTGTGCTATTACTATGTGGAACGTTTCGCCGAATGGTTCATGAAATATGGTAGTTTTTGTGGCGAAATTGGTCCCATAGGAATGAATGGCGAAATGTTCAAAACTAGAGTGGGAGCTGACAAAAGCTGAAAAATCAGGACACTATTTCTAAACTGCCACCACTCCCTCATTTTTAAGCCCACCTACACAAATCTTATATCAAAATGTTCAGCTACTCCTGCTGCCACTAAACATGTCCACGGCTAAGCCATAGTCCTGATCATTTTCACAATATGACCATTTGTTTGCAACTCACAACGTCCATTGACGTTCATTGAAACTCCACTCTAGCCACTTCAAATTTGAAGGGCAATATCTAAACTGCGACTGTGCCTTAATTTTTAATATTTCAGAGACCTACTATGCATCAAAGTCTGGGTCTTGTGATTCTCACAATATAACAATATATAACCTTTGCTGTAGGGTTTATAGTTTTTTAAATACGACCGTTTTAAGTACTGCACAGTTATTACAGCTATCATGATCCTGTGTATTGTGTTTTGAGCAGTGGTTGTAAACACACTTGGAGCCTGCATAAACAGGGCATGAGCGTTGCCAGGAATCAGTGGTTGTAAACGCTGATTATCATCAAACAGCTAGCACACCTTCACCTCCATTCTACGTCAAGATGCTAAGACCCCCCAAATGCATGTGGTCATACCTTCATCTGCTAGGCTTGATAATGCTGCTAATGTGCTATATAAATAAATAAAAGTTGAAATGCATTTCTCACTCTAGCAAGCTTGTCGTGCACTTTTTAAACTTCAATTAATTGTGTAATGTTTACTATCTTTACTCCAAACACTCCACACATTTACTCTGCCCACTCCATAAAGTTACTCTGCCCAGTCCAACCTTTCCACAGTTACTCCAACCACACAACAGTTTCTCAAGCCACTCCTCCCAGTTACTTCGCCCACTCCAGTTGTAGACTGTTGGAGGCAAGAACATTTCACACAATTTTCCCAGAAATTGTAGCTTTTCTAGTATGTTGTTCAGCTGCTATTGTTACCTTCTCTCCCAGTCCTTTTGTCTGTCTTTTAATTTTTGAAATCTGTTGGATCATTAAGCCTCTTAAAAAGGCCTTCATAGCGTCCCATACTATTCCCTCTGTGGCAATCCCCTGGTTCAAATCAATAAATTCTCGCAGGGGGAGTAAAATTTCATTCGGATCTCCCATTAGTTCAATCCAAAAGGGGCTTCTCTTCCACTCACCAGGTTGATTATATTCCCCCAACTGTAATATTGCTGTCACCGGGAAATGGTCCGACCAAGCCCTTGGTTTATAATTTTACATTTTTTATCAAGGGCATCATTTCCTCATTCCTCCAGATTAAGCCAATCCTGGAGAACGTGGAATGCGTCTTGGAGAAACGTGAATGTTGTCGGATTCTGAGCTGTCCAGCTGTCACTCAGTCCAGTTTCTTTAAAAAATGTAGTCAACCGGGTATCCACTACGTTGCCAGTTTGTGTCATGGGAGGAAACCTATCCAGCATACAGTCTGTTACCATGTTAAAATCCCCCATTGCTACCACCGGCACCCCAGGCTTATCCAGGATAAAATCAATGAGCCCGCAAAGAATCGAGATATCAAAGGGAGGGGGGGAGAGATGAACATTTGCCAGTACGCAGGGTCTATTTTCAATTCTGCAATACAGGAAAACATATCGTCCCAACTCATCTATTTTAGACTGTATGTATGAGCGAGAAAGCCACCTTATTTCTAATAAAAATGCTTACCCCTCTAGAGTAAGAGGTATGAACTGAGTGATATTGTGTGTTCTGGTCTTGCCATCTCAGTTGAGGGGCAGAGGCCTTGGTGAGGTGTGTTTCCTGTAAGCATAAAATAGCTGTCTCTTTTGTCCCCCGGCGATCGGAGGTGAGGGGGAGGCCATCCATTCGTGCCCCCCCCCCCCCCTCGCGATCGCCGCCGGCCAATCAAAACATTCCTTTGCTGCTGTATGCTAAACAGCAGCAAAGGAAAAGATGTCATCTCTCCTCGGCTCGGTATTTTCCGTTCCGGCGCCGAGGAGAGAAGACATCAATGTGAGTGCACAAACACACACACACTCAGTAGAACATGCCAGGCACACAAAACACCCCCAATCACCAACCCCCCCCCGTCACACTGACACCAAGCAGTTTTTTTTTTTGATAACTGCATGGTGTCAGTTTGTGACAGTTACTGTGTTAGGGCAGTTAGTATTAGCCCCCTTTAGGTCTAGGATACCCCCCTAACCCCCCCAATAAAGTTTTAACCCCTTGATCACCCCCTGTCGCCAGTGTCGCTAAGCGATCATTTTTCTAATCGCTGTATTAGTGTCACTGGTGACGCTAGTTAGGGACGGAAATATTTAGGTTCGCCGTCAGCGTTTTATAGCGACAGGGACCCCCATATACTACCTAATAAATGTTTTAACCCCTTGATTGCCCCCTAATTATACCCTTTCACCACTGATCACCGTATAAGTGTTATGGGTGACGCTGGTTAGTTCGTTTATTTTTTATAGTGTCAGGGCACCCGCCGTTTATTACCGAATAAAGGTTTAGCCCCCTGATCGCCCGGCAGTGATATGCGTCGCCCCAGGCAGCGTCAGATTAGCGCCAGTACCGCTAACACCCACGCACGCAGCATACGCCCCCCTTAGTGGTATAGTATCTGAACGGATCAATATCTGATCCGATCAGATATATACTAGCGTCCCCAGCAGTTTAGGGTTCCCAAAAATGCAGTGTTAGCGGGATCAGCCCAGATACCTGCTAGCACCTGCGTTTTGCCCCTCCGCCCGGCCCACCCAAGTGCAGTATCGATCGATCACTGTCACTTACAAAACACTAAACGCATAACTGCAGTGTTCGCAGAGTCAGGCCTGATCCCTGCGATCGGTAACAGTTTTTTTGGTAGCGTTTTGGTGAACTGGCAAGCACCAGCGGCCTAGTACACCCCGGTCGTAGTCAAACCAGCACTGCAGTAACACTTGGTGACGTGGCGGGTCCCATAAATGCAGTTCAAGCTGGCCCGCTGCCACCAAGAAGACAAACACAGGCCCGTCGTGCCCATAATGCCCTTCCTGCTGCATTCGCCAATCCTAATTGGGAACCCACCACTTCTGCAGCGCCCGTACTTCCCCCATTCACATCCCCAACCAAATGCAGTCGGCTGCATGAGAGGCATTTTTATGTCCTCCCGAGTACCCCTACCCAACGAACCCCCCCCAAAAAAGATGTTGTGTCTGCAGCAAGCGCGGATATAGGCGTGACACCCGCTATTATTGTCCCTCCTGTCCTGACAATCCTGGTCTTTGCATTGGTGAATGTTTTGAACGCTACCATTCACTAGTTGAGTATTAGCGTAGGGTACAGCATTGCACAGACTAGGCACACTTTCACAGGGTCTCCCAAGATGCCATCGCATTTTGAGAGACCCGAACCTGGAACCGGTTACAGTTATAAAAGTTAGTTACAAAAAAAAGTGTAAAATATATATATATATATATATATATATATATATATATATATATATATATATATATATATATATATATATATATATATATATATATATATATATATATATATATATATATATAATAAAAAAAAATAGTTGTCGTTTTTATTGTTCTCTCTCTCTCTATTCTCTCTATTGTTCTGCTCTTTTTTTTATTGTATTCTATTCTGCAATGTTTTATTGTTATTATGTTTTATCATGTTTGCTTTTCAGGTATGCAATTTTTTATACTTTACCATTTACTGTGTTTTATTGTTAACCATTTTTTTGTCTTCAGGTACGCCATTCACGACTTTGAGTGGTTTATACCAGAATGATGCCTGCAGGTTTAGGTATCATTCTTTTCAGCCAGCGGTCGGCTTTCATGTAAAAGCAATCCTAGCGGCTTATTAGCCTCTAGACTGCTTTTACAAGCAGTGGGAGGGAATGCCCCCCACACACACACACAAACACACACCACCGTCTTCCGTGTTTTTCTCTGGCTCTCCTGTCTCAACAGGGAACCTGAGAATGCAGTCGGTGATTCAGCCAGCTGACCATAGAGCTGATCAGAGACCAGAGTGGCTCCAAACATCTCTATGGCCTAAAACTGGAAGCTACGAGCATTTCATGACTTAGATTTCGCCGGATGTAAACAGCGCCATTGGGAAAGCATTTTATCACACCGATCTCGGTGTGGTCAGATGCTTTGAGGGCAGAGGAGAGATCTAGGGTCTAATAGACCCCAACTTTTTTAAAAAAGAGTACCTGTCACTACCTATTGCTATCATGGGGGATATTTACATTCCCTGAGATAATAATAAAAATGATTTAAAAAAAAAAAAAAATTAAAGGAACAGTTTAAAAATAAGATAAAAAAGCAAAAAAATAATAAAGAAAAAAAAAGTACCCCTGTCCCCCCCTGCTCTCGCGCAAAGGCGAACGCAAGCGTCGGTCTGGCGTCAAATGTAAACAGCAATTGCACCATGCATGTGAGGTGTCACCGCGAACGTCAGATCGAGGGCAGTAATTTTAGCAGTAGACCTCCTCTGTAAATCTAAAGTGGTAACCTGTAAAGGCTTTTAAAAATGTATTTAGTTTGTCGCCACTGCGACTTTTTGCGCAATTTTAAAGCATGTCATGTTTGGTATCCATGTACTCGGCCTAAGATCATCTTTTTTATTTCATCAAGCATTTGGGCAATATAGTGTGTTTTTAGTGCATTAAAATTTAAAAAAGTGTGTTTTTTTTCCCAAAAAAAATGCGTTTGAAAAATCGCTGCGCAAATACTGTGTGGAAAAAAAAAAAAAAAATGAAACACCCACCATTTTAATCTGTAGGGCATTTGCTTTAAAAAAATATATAATGTTTGGGGGCTCAAAGTAATTTTCTTGCAAAAAAAAAAAAATGTTTTTCATGTAAACAAAAAGTGTCAGAAAGGGCTTTGTCTTCAATTGGTTAGAAGAGTGGGTGATGTGTGACATAAGCTTCTAAATGTTGTGCATAAAATGCCAGGACAGTTCAAAACCCCTCCCAAATGACCCCATTTTGGAAAGTAGACACCCCAAGCTATTTGCTGAGAGGCATGTCGAGTCCATGGAATATTTTATATTGTGACACAAGTTGCGGGAAAGAGACAATTTTTTTTTTTTTTTTTGCACAAAGTTGTCACTAAATGATATATTGCTCGAACATGCCATGTGAAATTACACCCCAAAATACATTCTGTTGCTTCTCCTGAGTACAGGGATACCACATGTGTGAGACTTTTTGGGAGCCTAGCCGCGTACGGGACCCCGAACACCAAGCACTGCCTTCAGGCTTTCTAAGGGCGTAAATTTTTGATTTCACTCTTCACTGCCTATCACAGTTTCAGAGGCCATGGAATGCCCAGGTGGCACAAAACCCCCCCAAATGACCCCATTTTGGAAAGTAAACACCCCAAGCTATTTGCTGAGAGGTATAGTGAGTATTTTGCAGACCTCAATTTTTGTCACAAAGTTTTGAAAATTGAAAAAAGAAAAAAAAGTTTTTCTTGTCTTTCTTCATTTTCAAAAACAAATGAGAGCTGCAAAATACTCACCATGCCTCTCAGCAAATAGCTTGGGGTGTCTACTTTCCAAAATGGGGTCATTTGGGGGGGTTTTGTGCCACCTGGGCATTTTATGGCCTTCAAAACTGTGATAGGCAGTGAAGAGTGAAATCAAAAATTTACACCCTTAGAAATCCTGAAGGCGGTGATTGGTTTTCGGGGCCCCGTACGCAGCTAGGCTCCCAAAAAGTCCCACACATGTGGTATCCCCATACTCAGGAGAAACAGCTGAATGTATTTTGGGGTGCAATTCCACATATGCCCATGGCCTGTGTGAGCAATATATCATTTAGTGACAACTTTTTTGTAATTTTTTTTTTTTGTCATTATTCAATCACTTGGGACAAAAAAAAATAATATTCAATGGGCTCAACATGCCTCTTAGCAATTTTCTTGGGGTGTCTACTTTCCAAAATGGGGTCATTTGGGGGGTTTTGTACTGCCCTGCCATTTTAGCACCTCAAGAAATGACATAGGCAGTCATAAACTAAAAGCTGTGTAAATTCCAGAAAATGTACCCTAGCTTGTAGACGCTATAACTTTTGCGCAAACCAATAAATATATGCTTATTGACATTTTTTTTACCAAAGATATGTGGCCGAATACATTTTGGCCTAAATGTATGACTAAAATTGAGTTTATTGGATTTTTTTTATAACAAAAAGTAGAAAATATCATTTGTTTTCAAAATTTTCGGTCTTTTTCTGTTTATAGCGCAAAAAATAAAAACCGCAGAGGTGATCAAATACCATCAAAAGAAAGCTCTATTTGTGGGAAGAAAAGGATGCAAATTTCGTTTGGGTACAGCATTGCATGACCGCGCAGTTAGCAGTTAAAGCGACGCAGTGCCAAATTGGAAAAAGTCCTCTGGTCCTTAGGCAGCATAATGGTCCGGGGTTGACGTGGTTAAAGTGCATAATTTTCAATCATCAAAAAATTAATTTACTGTGAATCATAAAATCCATATCTTTTTGTCGTTCGATACCATATTAGTGTTAATTTAGTGATTCCACATTGCCTAACCTCAAATCTGTGAGTAAATCCAAACATTCTCATGTACCAGACACACCACTTATACCACCCACACACCACTCTCACCCACCCGCTAGGCCTATTTAGGGGCATACTAATGTGACCATTACATATTCCAGTGATCTTAAGTGTTATTAACATCTTTACCCTTAACTTGTTAGACCCTTGCCTCCCTTTCCCTTCCACCCTCCCTACCCCACCCAATCCCCCATCACAACTAAGCAGACCACAGAAGTGACAAACAAAACAAACTAAACATAAAACAAAAAACACACATGGAGAGAACTTTTCACCATGTCCCTTAAGGCCCCCCCCCCCTCTCTCTCTAACTCCCCTAATTGTTTAACCTAGTGTGTATTTGTGTAGTAAAACCTAAAACATAATGATAATAGCAATCTGAAAAAAATACAATCAAGTTGTCCTACAGTGACTTAAACCAAATCATAGGCCTAAATCATAATGTTCATGGAATTCTAGAGTAGTAGAGTCGAGTTTTACTACAGTCTCTTCTTATAGGATGCTATCCACTCCTCGACTCTCTCCGGGGTGTCAAATAGTCTCTCCCGTAGCATTTAACCGTAATCTTGCCGGGTATAACAGAGCATAGTTCACTTTTAATTGTTGGAATTTACGCTTCACCTCTCCAAACTTCGCCCTCTTTTTCTGCAGTTCAGGGGAAAAGTCAGGGTACATGGAAACCCGGTTACCATTATACATAATATTACCCATTTCACTGGCTTTATTTAGAATAGTCACTTTGTCCTTTTATAGTAGAGAAATTTTACCCGGAGAGATCTAGGAGGGGGCACCCGGTTGAGGGGGTCTAGAAGGGGACCCTATGAGCTCTCTTTAATGCCAAAAGGGGTGAGAGACTGGTCTCCAAACAGGTCTTTAAACCATTTTTCCAAGAGTGTGATGGAGTCCGGGCCCTCACTGTGTTAGGGGAGTCCCACTATTCGTATGTTCTTCCTACACATCCTGTTTTCTATTCCATCAAGCTTTATCTGGTAGTTAGCCATTTGCTCCTTTATAATGCCCATCTCCCGTTTCATGGGATTCAAATCATCCTCCAAAAGGCTAACCCTCCCCTCTAAAGCAGTAGTCCTTTCCCGTACTTTCTGCATATCATGTCTCACAAGTGACAGTTATTCCCGCACAGTTTTAAGTTGGGAGACATTTCATTTATAGAAGACTTACAGGAGTTAATTGCATGCAGTATGTCTTTTAGTGATGGTTGTGATTCCCCCAGGGTTACTAAATTCTGCGGTGATTTTGTACGCCTCTGAACTTCCTCCATCCCCTCTGCTAATGGATTTCTTATGGGGGTATCCTCCCCTATTACATGGGTTGCCTGGCCCTGACCCAGGCTCTTCCTAGGAAGGGTAGCCCCAGACTGTGGTTTAGATAGCATACTAGCGTGCTGGGCCTGTTGGCTATTTTTTGGGGGGTCTGTCCGTGTGAAAATTCCTTTAATTCAGCAGCAGCGGCCTGACTCACTTTAGTGGTATTTTGTGATGGCATAGTCATATAGAGCAATCATATGGAGGAGTATGTTCTGTATCAATCCCCCCCCCCTTCTTCTTTTTTATATATATATATATATATATATATATATATTTGCCTGTCCTCTGTCCACCTCAGGGCCAGCTGAGACACAGGTAACGAGGGGGAGGGTGGAAGACAAAAGGGGATCAAGAGGGGAAAAATTGGGGAGTGATAGGAATCCGAACCCCACAGCTCAAAGATGATATTACACAGTCCAGTCCCAGTTTCCCAGGTTCAGACCATAAGGCATATGTACTGAAGGGAGTGGAAATGTCCCAACACTGGTTACATCTTTCCCCAGCTCCCCCAGAAAATAAAATGGAAATTTCTCACCGAGTTCGGAAGTTCGCTGTCTTGTTAATACATTATGATTGCTTTCCTTGTTCCAGCTTGTAAGGGCAAGAAGAAATGTGGAGAGGGTTTTTTTTCCAGTGTCACCCCCCGACTGGGGGTTCCAGAGGCGCCACCAGGAAGATACCACTCATCCTACACAGTAATGGGCAGTGGATAGCCTCTCATCATCCCCGCTTCTCCTGTCTGTAATTATGGCTTCTTTAAGAGTAATGCCAGTGATGAATCTGGTAAAAAGGCCAAGGGAAGGGCAGCGGGAGTCTCTCACACCGTCGCTGCCACTTCCCTGCTGTGATCAGCTGTGTTCAGTGTCTGTGTGAGGCGCAGGGGGGAGGTGCGCTCCGGGACCAATGCTCCTCAACCCCTCCCGTATCGCGGTAGTATCGCCGCTTCTCCTCTCTAGGGAAAGGCAGCGGGAGTCTCACACCGCCGCTGCCACTTCCCTTCTGTAATCGGCTGCAGTCAGCGTCTCTGAGGCACGGGGGGGGGGGTGTGCGCTCTGGAGCCGACGCTCCTCAACCCCTCCCATATCCAGGTAACGCCGGCGTCCGCAGGGCAAGGTACTCTTCAACTGTGAGACAGATTCTAAAACAAAAATCCAGAAAATCGCATTGTATGATTTTTTTTTTTTTTTTTAAATAATTAATTTGCATTTTATTGCATGACATAAATATTTGATCACCTACCAACCAGTAAGAATTCTGGCTCTCACAGACCTGTTATTATTTTTAAGAAGCCTGGCTGTTCTCCACTCATTACCTGTATTAACTGCACCTGTTTGAACTTTTTACCTGTATAAAAGACACCTGTCCACACACTCAAACAGACTCCAACCTCTCCACAATTGCCAAGACCAGAGAGATGTGTAAGGACATCAGGGATAAAATTGAAGACCTGCACAAGGCTGGGGTGGTCTACAGGACAATAGGCAAGCAGCTTGGTGAGAAGGCAACAACTGTTGGCGCAATTATTAGAAAATGGAAGAAGTTCAAGATGACGGTCAATCTTCCTCGGTCTGGGGCTCCATGCAAGATCTCACCTCGTGGGGCATCGGCGATCATGAGGAAGGTGAGGGATCAGCCCAGAACTACACGGCAGGACCTGGTCAATGACCTGAAGAGAGCGGGGACCACGATCTCAAAGAAAACCATTAGTAACACACTATGCCGTCATGGATTAAAATCCTGCAGCGCACGCAAGGTCCCCCTGCTCAAGCCAGCACATGTCCAGGCCTGTCTGAAGTCTGCCAATGACCATCTGGATGATCCAGGGGAGGAATGGCAGAAGGTCATGTGGTCTGATGAGACAAAAATAGAGCTTTTTGGGCTAAACTCCACTCACCGTGTTTGGAAGAAGGATGAGTACAACCCCAAGAACACCATCCCAACCGTGAAGCATGGAAGTGGAAGCATTCTTTGGGGCTGCTTTTCTGCAAAGGGGACAGGACAACTGCACCGTATTGAGGGGAGGATGGATGGGGCCATGTATCGCAAGATCTTGGCCAACAACCTCCTTCCCTCAGTAAGAGCATGGGTCGTGGCTGGGTTTTCCAGCATGACAACGACCCAAAACACACAGCCAGGGCAACTAATGAGTGGCTCCGTAAGAAGCATCTCAAGGTTCTGGAGTGGCCTAGCCAGTCTCCAGACCTGAACCCAATAGAAAATCTTTGGAGGAAGCGGAAAGTCTGTATTGCCCAGCGAGAGCCCCGAAACCTGAAGGATCTGGAGAAGGTCTGTATGGAGGAGTGGGCCAAAATCCCTGCTGCAGTGTGTGTGCAAACCTGGTCAAGAACTACAGGAAACGTATGATCTCTGTAATTGCAAACAAAGGTTTCTGTACCGAATATTTAAGTTCTGCTTTTCTGATGTATCAAATACTTATGTCATGCAATAAAATGCAAATTAATTATTTAAAAATCATACAATGCAATTTTCTGGATTTTTGTTTTTAGATTCCGTCTCACAGTTGAAGAGTACCTGTGATAAAAATTGCAGACCTCTACATGCTTTGTAAGTAGGAAAACCTGCAAAATCAGCAATGTATCAAATACTTGTTCTCCCCACTGTCTCTAGTCCTGTAAAAAAAAAAAAAAAAAAAATCGGTATACGTACTTTTTTTTTTTTCCAATCCCACGCTGAGCTGTCCATGGAGGTTGGTGCAGAGAACACATCCGACAATGGAAGCCCCATAGTAAGTCTATGGGTGACGTCATTTCACAGCCGTTGTTGGCCATGTCCTCTGCAGAGCTTCCGCAGCTGGAGATCGGGTCGGATCGGCTTCAGAAAAGGTATGTATACTGATGATATGATATTTTTTTTTTTTTTTTGTTATTCTCTTTACAGGGCTAGATAGGTTAGTGTTAGATCGTGGGTGTCTATAGAGGCAGAGATTTTAGCATGGACTTGCACTTTTAAGGTTATACTATATATATATATATATATATATATATATATATATATATATATATATATATATATATATATATATATATATATATATATATATATATATATATATATATATATATATATATGTATATATATATATGTATATGTTATGCTACAGTGCCTTTAAAGTATTCGTACCCCTTGAAATTTTCCACATTTTGTAAATGTATTTTATATGGTAGACCAACACAAAGTAGCACATAATTGTGAAGTGGAAGGAAAATGATAAATGATTTTTCATTTTTTTTACAAATATGTGAAAAGTGTGGCGTGCATTTGTATTCAGGCCCCTGAGTCAATACTTTGTAGAACCACCTTTCACTGCAATTACAGCTGCAAGTCTTTTTGGGAATGTCTCCACCAGCTTTGCACATCTAGAGTGAAATTTTTGCCTATTCTTCTTTGCAAAATAGCTCAACCTCTGTCAGATTGGATGGAGAGCGTCTGTGAACAGCAATTTCCAAGTCTTGCCTCAGATTCTCAAATGGATTTAGGTCTGGACTTTGACTGGGCCATTCTAACGCATGAATATGCTTTAATCTAAACTATTTAATTGTAGCTCTGGCTGTATGTTTAGGGTCGTTGTCCTGCTGGAAGGCGAACCTCCGCCCCAGTCAAGTCTTTTGCAGACTTTAACATGTTTTCTTCTAAGATTGCTCTGTATTTGGCTCCATCCATCTTCCCATCAACTCTGACCAGCTTCCCTGTCCCTGCTAAAGAAAAGCATCACCACAACATGATGCAGCTGCCACCATCATGTTTCACTGGAATGGTGTGTTCAGGGTGATGTTCAGTGTTAGTTTTCCGACACAAATAGCGTTTTGCTTTTAGCCCAAAAAGTTCAATTATGGTCTCGTCTGACCAGAGCACCTTCTTCCATGTTTGTTTGCTCCTATGTGGCTTCTCGCAAACTGCAAACATAACGTCTAACATAACGCCTGTCGGTTTAGGTGGGTGGCCATGTCTTGGTAGGTTTGCAATTGTGCTATACTATTTCCATTTTTGGATGATGGATTGAACAGTGCTCCGTGAGATGTTCAAAGCTTGGGATGTTGTGTTTTTTTTGTTTTTTTTTTTAATAACCTAACACTACTTTAACCACTTCAATACCAGGCACTTAGACACCTTCCCACCCAGACCAATTTTCAGCTTTCAGCGCTGTCGCAATTTGAATGACAATTGCGTGGTCATGCTACACTGTACCCAAACAAATTTTTTATCATTTTGTTCCCACAAATAGAGCTTTCTTTTGGTGGTATTTGATCACCTCTGCGGTTTTTATTTTTTGCGCAACAAATAAAAAAAGACCGAAAATTTTGAAAAAAAACAAGTTTTTCTTTGTTTCTGTTAAAACTTTTTTGTAAATGAGTACGTTTTCTTCTTCAATGACGGGCACTGATACGGCGGCACTGATGGGCACCGATGAGGTGGCGCCAATGAGGTGGCACTGATGAGGTGGCACTGACGGGCACTGATGATGGGCACTGATAGGTGGCACTGATGGGCACTGATAGGCGAGACTGATGGGCACTGATAGGTGGCACTGGTATGCGGCACAGATGGGCACTTATAGGCGGCACAGATGGGCACTTATAGGCGGCACAGATGGGCACTTATAGGCGGCACAGATGGACACTCATAGGTGGCATTGATGGGCACTCATAGGTGGCACTGATAGTTGGCACAGATGGGCATGGATGGGCACTGATAGATGGGCACTGACAGGTGGCATGAATGGACACTGATGGGTGGCACTGATGGCACTGCTTGTTTGCAGTGATGCCCCTAAGGGTGGCATTGCTGGGCATCACTGCAACATAATGGTGCCAATCAGTGCCCATTTGTGGGCACTGATTGGCACAGATTTGGCACACTGGGCACATGTGGATGGCCATGGGGTACATACCTGGCTATCCACATGTTGCCCCTTCCCTGGTGGTCCTAGTGGCGATCCCTGGTGGTCCAGTGTGGTGATCTGCGGGGGGGCTGCGCTGATAAACAATCAGCGCAGACCCCCCCCTGCCAGGAGAGCCGCCGATCGGCTCTCCTCTAATTGCGTCTGTCAGACGCGAGTGAGGAAGAGCCGATCAACGGCTCTTCCTATTGACAGCGTGATCAGCCGTGATTGGACACGGCTGATCACGTGGTAAAGAGCCTCCGCCGGAGGCTTTTTACCAAGATCAGTGTAGCGGTGTGTCAGACTGACACACCGCTCCACCGATCGCCGCGATGCGCGCCCCCGGGGGCGCGCTGCGGCATGTTATCCTGCTGGACGTCATATGACGTCCAGTCAGGATAACAGAACCACTTCCCGGACGTCAATCCGCTATAGGGCGGGCGGGAAGTGGTTAAACTTCTCCCACAACTTTATCCCTGACCTGTCTGGTGTGTTCCTTTTGGCCTTCATGATACTGTTTGCTCTGTTTAAGGTTCTCTAACAAACCTCCTGAGGGCTTCACAGAACAGCTGTATTAATACTGAGATTAAATTCTAAAGACCTGCTGGTAGGTTAATTGGATCCTGTCTAAATTGTCCCTAGTATGTATGAATGCGAGTTAGGGACCTTAGAGTGTAACCTCCTTGAGGGTAGGGACTGATGTGAATGTACAATGTATATGTAAAGCACTGCGTAAATTGACGGCGCTATATAAGTACCTGAAATAAATAAATTACAGAGGTGGCCTCTATTTACCAATTATGTGACTGAAGGCAATTGGTTCCACTAGATTTTCTTTAGAGGTATCAGAGTAAAGGGGGCTGAATAGAAATGCACGCCATGCTTTTCAGATATTTATTTGTACAAAAAAAATTTGAAAATCATTTTCCTTCCACTTCACAATTATGTGCCATTTTGTGGTGGTCTATCACATAAAATCCTAATATACATTTACGTTTTTGGTTGTAACATGGCAAAATGGAAATTTCAAGGGGTATGACTACTTTTTTAAGGCACTGTAAATAACCATAACCTTTTTTGTTTCAATTATTTTTATTAAGCATTTATCAAAAATGTGTACACACAATAACATATTCAGTAATGCCATTATGTTAAGTAAAATATCCATATAATGTATAACACGTGTTCCATTTTTCTTTTATTAAACACCCTTTCTGAAACCGATTAAATGTTAATTTTAACAAACATCTGAACATAGGAGAATCTCCCTCCAGGGCACCCCCATGGGAGCTAGCTGTGCCCTCAGATGGAAACCCCCCTCCCTTTTTTTTTTTTTTTTCTTAACATTTTAAATGATCGTTTACTTTGAAAAATAACAGCATTTATTGAATATATGTCGCTTAAACCATCTTAAAGATGATAAAGGAAAAAAACAAGGTATTTCAGGAGAGCTTTGACTACTGTTCAGGTAGTCAAAGTGTGGAAAGAAGAAGAAAAGGATTTCCATGAGCACCAGTTTGATTAATATCTGACTGAATTTCCATCTCTATATGCTAATATTCATTCATATTCCGCTATTGTGTCTATTTTGGCTTTGATGTCCCTTAAGTTAGGGACATCCATAGATTTCCATCCATACACTATTGCTGAGCGAGCTGCTAGTAAAATGTATGTAGCTATTGATCTAAACTTGGTTGGGTATTGGTCAATATTTATACTGAGGATGGCTTGTTCTATGTTCTGGTTCACTTGGGTGCCTATTATTTTTCATAATAAGTTGTAAATTTCTAACCAGAAATTTCGGATATTTGGACAAGACCACAGCATATGTACTAGAATCCCCACCTGTCCACAACCCCTCCAGCACATGTTTGAGTTCTCCTTAGAGAATTTAGCCGTTATGCTGAGGTGGTATTATACTCCATACATAAGTTTTTGTGTTCTTCTTCATAATTGGAGCATCTAGCGTATTGGTGGTTGCGCTTTATTGCCTTTTTTCCACTGAAGATCTGAGAATTTTTTTACCAAGCTTTTTCCCAGCTCTCTAAGGGTTTGTGCTTGATGAATGCGTCTTTTGAGTTCAGTGAATTGTAAATTAGAGTTCTGCCTTTCAATTTGGGGTTACATGATTGGGTATAAATCCATACTTTTTCTATAATTGGGATATGGGTGGGCTTTGTCTTTTGGTAATAGGAGGAAATTTGGGTGTACATCAGGAATTCTAAGTTTGGGATTTTGAATTTCTGTTGTATGGTTGTGAAAGGTAGCAGTTTATCTCCTGAAGTGATATCTGCTAAGTTTAGGATGTTGTTTTCTAACCATTTGTGGAGCCGTATGTTGGGTATTATTCACTGGAGTGATTCTAGAGGGATGGGGATGTTAGTCGTTGGGTAGAAATCGTTTCCTTTTAATCTAAGTTCAGTCCAGGCCTTTATTGTCGCTTTTATAGTGGGATGATTTGATATCTCACTACTTTTAGTTATAGTAGAAGCCATAAGAAGTGATAGTGGAGATTTATTGTTTAGCCTTGCCAGTTCTAATTGACAGCAGGGTTTTATGGTTGGGATGGTGAACCAATTTTTGAGTGGTCTAAGACAGCTGCTGTGTGATCTTGTAGTATCGGTAAACCCAAACCCATACCACCCACGGATTTAGTTTTGCTTTGTAAACTAGGAAAGCATCTAGGCCTTTTCCCTGCCCACACAAAGTTTGAAATTTTGTTTTTTTTTGTTTATCTACATGCATTCCTAATATGTTTCATTTAGTGTTTCATTTTCGTTAACCTTGTAGTAGGATACTGTGCTAAACAAGTTTAGTATATCATGTGCTGCAGGTAATGAAACAGCTGGGTTTGACAGTGACAAAATAACGTCATCTGCAAATAGTGAAATTTTATGTTGCCGTTCCGGAGTTAAGATGCCCTGTATGTTCGTGTTGGCTCTTATTCTCAGCTCCATAAGCATGGTAAAAATAATAGGAGACGAGGCATCCCTGTTTGGTCCCATTTTGTAATTTGGAATGTTTTGGAAAACATTCCTTCTGTATAAACAAATGCTGATGGTGAGGAGTATAATGCTAGTATTGCTCTCTGTATTGGCCCGGTCATTCCAAATTTCTCCAATACTTTGCCTAGGTACCCCCAGTGCACTCTATCAAAAGTTTTCTCTGCGTCTAATGTAAGAAGCCGAAAAGGCTCCTTTTTTTTTTCCTCCCACTAGGTGCAGGAGATTCAGCATTCTCCTGGTGGCATCTGTGGTCTGTCAGCCCAGTACAAAGCCCACTTGGTCGTAATTTATCAGTCTAGGTAACAAGGTTGTTCGTCTATTTGCTATTAATTTGGCATGTAGTTTAACCACTTGACAACTGGGCACTTAAACCCCCTTCCTAACCAGACCAATTTTCAGCTTTCTGTGCTCTCACATTTTGAATGACAATTACTCAGTCATGCAACACTGTACCCATATGAAATTTTTGTCCTTTTTTTTTCACACAAATAGAGCTTTCTTTTGGTGGTATTTAATCACCGTTGGGTTTTTTATTTTTTGCGCTATAAAAGAAAAAAGACTGAAAATTCGGTAAAAAAAATGAAATTTTCTTTGTTTCGGTTATAAAATTTAGCAAATTAGTAATTTTTCTTCGTAATTTTTGGCCACAATTTATACTGCTACATATCTTTGGTAAAAATAAGTACAAATCGGTGTAAATTATTTGGTCTTTGTGAAAGTTATAGAGTCTAAAAGCTATGGTGCCAATATCTGAAAATTGATCACACCTGAAGTACTGACGGCCTATCTATATTCTTGAGACCCTAACATGCCAGAAAAGTACAAATAACCCCTTTTTGGAAAGAAGACATTCCAAGGTATTTAGTAAGAGGCATGGTGAGTTTTTTGAAGTTGTCATTTTTCCCCACAATTCTTTGCAAAATCAAGATTTTTTTTTTTTTTTCTTTTTTTTTTTTTTCCACAAAAATGTCATATTAGCAGGTTATTTCTCACACCACATATGCATACCACAAATTACACCCCAAAACACATTCTGCTATTACTCCTGAGTATGGCGATACCACATGTGTGAGACTTTTACACAGCGTGGCCACATACAGAGGCCCAACATGCAGGGGAGCACCTCCAGGCGTTCTGGAGCACCCAGGCCAATTCTGACATTTCTCTCCTACATGTAAAAATCATCATTTATTTGCTAGAAAATTACATAGAACCCCAAAACATTATATATGTTTTTTTTAGCAAAGACCCTAGAGAATGCAATGGTGGTTGTTGCAACTTTTTATCTCGCACGGTATTTGCGCAGCAATTTTTTGAATGCTTTTTTTTGGGGGGGGGGGGGGGGGGACAGTTTTGTGCTTTAAAAAAAAAAACTGTAAAGTTGGCCCATTGTTTTTGCATAATGTGAAAGATGAAGTTACACCGAGTAAATAGATACCTAACATGTCGCCCTTCAAAATTGCACACGCTCGTGGAATGGCGCCAAACTTCGCTACTTAAAAATCCCCATAGGTGACGCTTTAAAAATTTTTACTGGTTACATGTTTTAAATTACAGAGGAGGTTTAGGGCCAAAATTATTGCTCTCGCTCTAACGTTCGCACAGATACCTCACATGTGTGGTTTGAACACCGTTTTCATATGTGGGCGGGACTTGCGTGTGCATTCGCTTCTGCATGCGAGCACACGGACAGGGGCGCTTTTAAATGACACCCCAAAATAGATTCTCCTACTCCTCCTGAGTACGGCGATATCACATGTGTGAGACTTCCACAGCCTGGCCACATACAGAGGCCGAGTACAGCTGAGTATGGCTGCGCATGGCATTGTATTGCGGGGTGTCGCGGGGTATTGCAGATTATTATAGTATGGAGGGATGGCTGAGCATGGATGGATGGATCCATGGATGTGACTGTATTTGTCACAGAGCAGTGTTGTGGGCACTACAGATGCAGTCCACAACACTGCTACCATCCGATCCCTCCCCCGCTCCTCCCCCTCTGTACCGATCGGTACAGAGAGGGAGGGAGGAACCGGCATCAAGACATGACGCCGGTTTGTTTACATGTGATCGCTCCATCATTTGACGGAGCAATCACATGGTAAACTGCCGTAATCAGCGGCCGTTCACCGTGATCCGCCGGGTCCGGTCAGGGAAGTTCTTGGGTGCGTGCCCCAGGGGGCGTGCGAGAGCAGTATTCTGGGAGGACGTCCATGGACGCCCTCCCAGGATAAGCTGACCGCGCTGTAGCCGTCTTTCGGCTATGGCCCGGTCGGCATGTGGTTAACATCTACGTTTAATAAGATATTGGTCTGAAGTTTTGCGGTAGGTTAGGTTCTTTGCCTGGTTTGGGAAGGGAAATTATTGTTGCTGTAAGCATCTCGGAGGGGAATTTAGCCATGGTTGTAGCTGCTTTAAAGACTCGGCATAGGTGCGGTGATAGGATGGAGCTATATAGTTGGTAATATTCAGAAGAATATCCATCGGGTCCTGGGGCTTTGCTGTGTGGGAGGTTTTTAATAGAGGTTTCTATTTCTTGTGTTGTAAAGGGTTGGTTCATGTGGAATAAGTCAGTTTTATATATTTTAGGCAGGTTTACTGAGGCGAAGAAGTCAGATATTATGGTTGCATTGGGTTGGAGAGTGTCCGGGTCTTTTTTAAGATTGTAAAATGATTCATAGTAATCGCTAAAGGCGTCTGCGATTTCTTTGGGGTTTGTGACTTTTAGTTTGGAGTAGCTAGTAGTTTCCCAGCTTTATTCTCATACATGTATGACTGTGCTTTTAATGAACGCAACTGGTAGTCATGTTGCGCTATCAGGTGGGTTCTTAATTCCTGCCCAGTATTGAGCAATGTTTCCCTTATTTTTTTTTTTTTTTTTTTGTGTGTGTGTGGATTGCTGCTTATTGAGATTTTCTAGGTTTTGGATTCTGGTTAGTAACTCAATTAGATGTGCTGACTTTTTTGTTTTCTTTGTCTTTGCGCTCATCTGTATGAGTAGACCTCTAATATAGACTTTGTGGGTGTTCTACAATGTGAAGGGATCATCGACCAAGGGGGAGTTGATATTAAAGAATTCTTTAAGTGCTTTTTCAATTTGTTCTGAATTATGAGGTTGAGATAAGGTGTAGAAGTCATTACGCCACCTGGTGGCCCTGGTCTCGGTACGATGATCCCCCACGCCAATGGTTACTGGCGCATGGTCCGACCATGTAATACAGTGTAATTCCGACTTCACAACTTGTTGTAAAATAAATTTGTCTACCAAAAACAGATCTGTGCGAGAGTATGTGTGATGTATGCTGGAGTAGAACATAAAGTCCTTTTCTGATCAGTGTTGACATCTCCACACGTCATAAAGACCTGAAGAGGAAATAAAGCGATCTAGAGTTGCTCTGCGCTGTTGGTTTCTTGTATGGCTGGATAAATCCATGTCTTTGTCAGGGATTGCATTAAAGTCTCCACACATAACATGACCTTGTCTCATCGCCGAGACTTTTTTCCAAATCTTGTTCATGAAGGATAGCTGTTTAGTGTTGGGAAGGTATACATTAATCAATGTGTATTTGGTATTGTTAAGTTCACATACAAGTATTAAATATCTTCCTGATTTGTCCAGATGAACGTCTATACTTCAGAATTGGATGGTGTCTTTGATGGCTATTGCCACTCCCCTCCTCCTCCTTCTTCTTTTTTTTTTTTTTTTGGCACAATTTGCGTGGAAAATGTGGGGAAATTGGCGATGTTGGAAGGTAGGTGGTTTGTGGGATGCAAAGTGGGTTTCTTGGAAACCTATTACATCACTGTGGAGATATTTAGCTTCTTTCCACGCCATTTGCCTCTTATAAGGGCTGTTTAATCCTTTAACATTGAAGGATGTAATTTTAATTGGCATGTTGAGCTTATGTGAGAGTTATGCCGCGTACACACGGTCGGACTTTTTGGCTACAAAAGTCCAACAGCCTGTCCGACAGACTTTCGACAGACTTTTGGCGGACTTTATAATGAACGGACTTAACTACATACGATTACACAAAAGTCCGGATTCGTACGTGATGACGTACGACCGGACTAAAATGAGGAAGTTGATAGCCAGTAGCCAATAGCTGCCCTAGCATGGGTTTTTGTCCGTTGGACTAGCATACAGACGAGCGGATTTCTGGGTCTGGCGGAGTTACGACGTAAAGATTTGAAGCATGTTCCAAATCTAAAGTCCGCTGAAGGTCCGGTGAAACCCACACACAATCGGGTTGTCCGCCGGATTTGGTCCGTCGGCGTCCGTCGGACTTTTGTAGACGAAAAGTCAGACAGTGTGTATGCCCCATAAGTGTATGGTTAAGTGATGGTGACCAAAGTGGTGTCAGATTACCTTGTTCTGGGTGAAATGCGGAGATTGTCCCGGCAGATAGATGGTCTGTTGACTATGATAGGCAGTCCTCCGTAATGGTGCTCAAAAGTAGATGAATCCTTAGGAAAAAACTTTTGAAAGAACAGTTATTGAAAATTCAAAGATGGATAACGGTATATAACTTGCGATTCTGAAGAGAATCTGTGCGGTAGTAACAACCGCTCAACTTGTGGGGATAGCTGATAGAAAAACAGAGATGCCGCAGTCCTCTGGGCCATCAGGGAATTATTAGGAGTACAGGACTCGTGTAAAGTAATTCAGCCTGTTTTGGCGCCTTATTTGTTGCTGGATGAAGCTGGTGAGCTCAGGTTGATGTCATCCGTGGTGTCAGAAGCAATGATTTGCCATTCCACTATGAGACGGAGGCCATCTTTCATATTGGAGATTAAATGTGTAGTGCCATCTTTGGTTACCAGCAGCTTCGCCGGATATATCCAGCCATAGGTGATATGGTGATTATTCAGGGTTTTGTTATGGTGGCCAATTGTCTGCGTTGCTGCATGGTGAAGGCCGAAAAATCTGCAAAGAATGAAAGTTCCTGCAAGTCTGGTGGTAGCGAGTCTCGGTGCATTGTTGCTGCCATAAAGTGGTCTTTAATATGGTAGAAGTGGATTCTGACAATAGTGTCTCTGGGCAGGTATGCTGCAATATGCTTGGGTTTAGGTAACCTGTGGATGCGGTCTATAATAGGTTCTTCCTGGGGTGCATCGGGAAGGACTGTTTTTCACAATTTGGATGAAATGGTCCTTCAGATCTGGAGGTTTCACGGTCTCAGAGAGCCCCCTTATTTTAACATTGTTTCTCCTAGATCTGTCCTCTAAATTTGGCAGTTTGAGTTTCATCTGCAGCATGTCGTCTTCCCTATCATTGTGGGCATCCACTAAATCATTAAAGGTGGAGGCAGCTTTTAAAGCAGGTGCATTATTACAATGCCGTCTGCAACCTTCTTTCATTTAGAACTATCCCTGATGCCCTGAAAACCAGCTGTATTTTATTACAGCAAGCAAGGACCACAGCTTTCGTTTGTGCTGTAGTCCATCCTTTCCTGCAGATTTTCAGAATATCAGGGCACTGTGTGGATTAGTGTGCAAACAAGCATCTGGAGCTGCCTGTATTAAAGTTTAACTGCACCTATTGATATTGTAGTTCTCTCAGCCCCCTCTGCTAGTGTTAAGCCCTGTACACACTATGAGAAAATCGGAGGAAAAAATTCTGTACGAGGCACGACCGTTCGATTTTCCTATAGTGCATACACCACTTTCGAAATCCAATTCCGACTAAACGAAAATTTCCGAAGGGATAAAAGCCAACGTTTTTCTAGTATGTGAACAGAACTAACGATTTTTGTTTAAAGTGTACCGTTTTTGTACGTGGTGGTTTTCTTTTTTTTTTTTTTTTTTTTTTTCTCTCCCTCAATTTATTTGGGTCAAATTGTTTTCAACCACAGTGATGTAAAAATTCAAAGCAACAGGATGGAAACATTTTTTTCTCAGATGAACAAACTTTAACAGTGTATGTGGTTTTTGTTCAGTAAAGTCCATTTATTTGCAAAGTCAAATGTTAAAACCAAACAAACTTTCAAATGACAAACTAATGTTCTGAGATTTTTTGTTTGAAATTCTATCCATCCGTGGCCAGCTTTAGGGTGTACTCGTACTAGGCAATCTGTATTGTCCTAAAGCATGTTTGACCATCAAAGCCCAGTGTTTTTTGGGGTTTTTTTGGTTTTTTTTTTTCTCCACCAGTGTGAGTGATTTTTGTACTGGGCCCTGTCCTGCTTGAAGTGTTAAACATAGTAGACTGGTATCTGTACACACTTTTGTGTGAGGCAGAGGTGATGACATAAATTATGCTTGGGTCCAGCACATTGTAAGTGTAGGCCAGCAGGGGAGAAGGAAAGTTGTGCTCTGGAATAGTACTAGGTAAACACTTATTGCGAGTACATCCTCCTTGCCTGTTCCCAACCCAGCGTGATATCGCCAACGTGATCTCAGTTGCTTGCCAAAATCTTCCTCTGTTACATGCAGAGGTGTAGGTTCTCTTCTTCCATGCCCAGGGAAAGCCAGTACTAGGCTTTCAGCTTCCTTGAGGGCCTTTTTTTTTTCCTGTAAAATTCAAGTTTGGTCCCACCACCTTTAGCCTCCCAAGCTTCATTACTAGTCAGTTGTAAGGTGGGGAAAGGCACTGGGTTAAACTGAACTGGATAGAACAGATTTATGAATTTCTTTCCTCCAGTCAGTTTCTGTATGCTCCCTGGGACAGGAATTGTGAGCAACTCTCCCCAAGTGGTGGTGCAAGATAAAAAGAAGAAACTGACAGTGCCTCTAACACTCTGTCGCCCTGTCCAAGCTAAAACTAAAGGTTAGGGTTTCATGATGATACAGCTCTTAGTTTTGCTTGCTATGTCTCTCCCATTAGTCATCGGTTTCTTTGCTTGCCTCGGTACATGGTCAGAGTGATTTGTAAATGATACAATTTGTGAATCAAACCTCAGGAGAATTAATTTCTTTCCAGCTCCGTCTGGCTCAGACACTGACACTCAGGGAACGTTACAACAAGAGGAGGATAAGGAGCAGCCAGCAGACCCCGAACTGAAGAAACAGCTTTGTCCCTATGCCGCGGTGGGGGAATGTCGCTACGGAGAGAACTGCGTCTATCTACACGGAGACCCATGTGACATGTGCGGGCTACAGGTCCTTCACCCCACTGACATGTCTCAGAGGTCAGATCACAATAAGGTACAGGGCAGACATGTTGTAAAATGATTTCTGGCGTACCTAAATGTTATCCAATCTGAGGAGTTATTTCAGTAGATAAGATTCAGATTTTCATGTCCTTTAACTGAGGGTCCATTCACACTTTTCATGCTTTTAGGGTATGTTGTGTTAAGACGGAGACTGTCTATTATGAATTGGGGGGTCAGCTTAAAGTGGTTGTAAACCCTTAACAAATTCAGTGAAGTGAATAGCCTCAGGTGATACACAGAGATGAAATATATCCTCCTAAATAAGTTGTACCTGTTTAGCTGCAGTCTTCTTTTCTACATCTGTTCAATATCCAAGATTTATAAACTTGATTGAGCTGTCAGGAAAAAAAAAGGGGGGCAGAGAGCTGAAGTTGTACTCTGGAAAGCTCTCGGAGCTGATTGGAGGAAAGGGACACCCCCCACCCCCTGCACACAGGATCAGAGCTGAGGCTGTCAATCAGCTGGTGGTCCCTCCCCTGTTACCTTATCTTTTGGTGTCAGGAAACCTTGTCAGAAGTGACTCATGCTGATAGCAGAAGAATAAAGCAGCAGACCGAAATGGCACTTAATGCTCTTGAGACAAGTACACACTATAGAGGATGTGCTTTGTTCATATTTTACCTTAAAGTGGTTGTAAACCTCAGACATGAATCTAAAGTCTGCTGCAAGTCCCCATAGCTTTAGTTACAATGTTTAAAAGATGCACTGCATTTAAGCACACTATGGCAAACTCTTCTGACAATGCTCCTCTGGCGATGTGGCATCTGTTATCTCCTTCGATTCTCCATCGCCGCAGATGACCTTTTCATCTGGTTGCCTTCAGGGTTTATCATCTTCATTCATCTTGATTGGGTGGCCAAGGATGACCCCATTCCTGCACATGGAATTTAATTCATCCCAGCATCCAAAGCATACCAAGAGCGTTCATTGAGCTGCTAATGGCTAGCACTGTGTACCTTCTGATGAAATATTGCTAAAAGGCAGAAAAGCTTTTATTGTAAAAGACGGTCTCTCCTGTAATAAGACTACCGACCAGCTATTTTTCTTTATATAGGGCTATAAGGCTAATGCTATCTAGAAATCGTACTGCAGCAAAATGTGGCAATGGTGCAAACAGATTACAGCAATGCCTCTTTACACTACTGATCTGTTGTAGTGCTTTGAAGAAAATAATCTGGCTACATTTTCCTGACTTGTGGTGCATATTAAAGAAACGTTAAATTGTATTTTTTGTACAAGGTAACAAAGTGCACTGCAACACAACGCAGTCTGTGTCAAAACTGGAAACTCAATGCACATGCAGCGTTCGTCAGTATGAAGCTTTTGTCAAGAGGCTTCCCATAAACACCCAAATACATTTATTCTACTATGTATTTGAAACACTGCCACGAAATGGCACTTCATGTGAAAGCCACATCAGAAATGGTTCAGATAATGGGAAAGCTCAAAATGTTAATGTTACTAAACCCACAACAATAAAATCAGTCTGTATATGCATTAAAGCATGCTTGATATATACTCACTGTTGTACCTAAAGGGTTAATCCTGCGCATTGTGGAAAAGGTGGTTTGATCCTGTCTTCTCTGATCCTTCCCTTCTTCCACTGTCCCCAATCCATCTCCTAATAGAATAGAGCCTTGGGGGCACTCTGCACATGCTCAGTTTGGTGTGTAATTTTTATTCTTGGGAGGGCGCATGTGATCAGCACAGAGCCAATCAGCACTGTCCAGATAGAGGGTCAGGGGTCCTGCAGCCTCATAGAACAATCAGAAAAGAATGAAAACTCCTACAAGCTTTACCAGACACTAATAGAAGTCACGAGACTGCTATATACTGTTGATGAGAAAATGTATTTAGCAGTTTATATTTACTTAAATAATTGCATTTCCATGTTCTGTATACTGTGGGAGACCAGATATAGTGAATGCAGGCTCCTGGGTTTAGTAACACTTTAGGTTAAAAATGTTGGTCTAGTTTCTCTGTTAACATTCTCTTTTTCCCCACTTAGTCCTGCATCGAGGCGCATGAGAAAGACATGGAGTTGTCATTTGCCATCCAGCGCAGTAAGGACATTGTGTGTGGCATCTGCATGGAGGTGGTATATGAAAAAACAAACCTCAGCGAGAGGCGTTTCGGCATACTGTCAAACTGTAACCACTCCTACTGTCTAAAGTGTATACGAAGGTGGAGGAGCGCTAAACAGTTTGAGAGCAAGATTATAAAGTGAGTATTCTAGTTGTGTATGTGTATACCCTGCTAGCACATGGGGCAGAACAGCACACCATGAAACACTCCAGACTTAATAAAAACATGTTTCATTTGTATCGCTAAACATAACCTAATCTTGCTTTGCATGATTATAATTGTAACTATTGCTTGACTAATGACTAATGATCAGACCTTATAAATATGCACCTAGAATATTTTATGCCCACCCCAGATATTTTGTAAATGGATAGCGGCCTGAGATTGCAAATATTCAGAGGTCTGCTTCAAATCAACTTTAACCCCTTTTTGCTGCTAAACCTGACTAGCTGTATAGCCATCCAATTGCTTCCATAGATCACTGGTAGTGTGACATGATCTGCGCTCCATTACCTTTAGTGGAAGGCAAGTGAGACTTTAGGGGTTTAATAGACCCCTGGTGTCAAATTTAAAGAGAACCTGTTAGAACAAAATGCTATTCTCAGCCCCCCCCCCCCTCAAAAAAATTAAGTTTATATCCACCCTTCCAAACCCAAACGTACAAACTTAAACATGTGTTGATGTTGCATATCATCATTGTTCACAGCTTCCAAACCAGAGCTGAACTGGGCCAAAAATTTGGCCCTGGACTTCATCCAGACCGGCCCGGGTCTCTCCCATCCCGGCCAGACAACCCCCCCCCCCCCCCACCACCACGCTCCTCTGGTCCCCCGTGCTCCTCTATTCGTCCACCATGCTCCTCTGGTCCCCTACATGCTCCTCTCTCTCCCCCCCTCCCCCCCATCTCGCCCGCAGCGCTCGCCTCCTCCCCCTGCCTATTTTATGCAGTGCGACTGAATGACCTGATCCTCAGGAGTCGGCACTGAGAAGCTCATCATAGGATCCGGAAGGAGGGCAGCCACACACAGCTGTAACGTAAGCTTCCTCGGCACTCGTTCTCCTGCTCTTTCCTTCCCCTGCTCTCCATCCTGTCTGCTGTCGCGGAGAATCTAGATGGAGAGCAGGGGAAGGAAAGAGCAGGAGAACGAGTGCCGAGGAAGCTTATGTTACAGCTGTGTGTGGCTGCCCTCCTTCCAGATTGTATGATGAGCTTCTCAGTGCCGACTCATGAGGATCATGTCATTATTCAGTTGCACCGCATGACTAGGCAGGGAGAGGAGGTGAGTCACTGAAAAGGAGCCACCGGGAAAGTTCCTATGGCCAGTACATGCCTGTTCTAAACTGGTGAACTTTTAAAGCGTCGCCTTGAAAATTTTTCGGTTTTGAAGTCTGTAACCGGTTCACGGGCGCACGCAATTATAGCATATGACATGTTGGGTATCTATTTGTTCACAGCCTTTTTATAGACAAAACGACACACAAGAACAGCTCTGTCTCAGAAAAGGAAACTCCCAATAAGTCTGAAGTAGTCTTTCCGCTTGGTGCACAGGCTTAAAGAATCTCCATTCACTGATCCGCTGTAACCAAGTATTCAGAAGAAAAGGTAGCTGGCAGCTCCAGAATTCAATAAAATGTATAATCTGTTATTGCAACATATAGGTGGATAAAAATGGCTTGCATGTTTCGGCACAAAGCCTTGGTCACAGCATATTTTTACAAATGAAAGACCATTTTGGAGCTGCCGGCTACCTTTTCTTCTGAATACTTGCAGCTTTTTATATTCTACCAAAAATGGGAACTATTGCTTATCTGTGCCCTAAAATTAACATTACTGAAAATTTGTTACACAAACATTGTGCGACATAAAAATTTGGAGCTCTCACTGTTTTATTTTCCAGGGTCTCTGCTTTCAGAAAGAAAATGTTTATTTGGGAGTTTAATCTACAGGCCTAAAATCATTTTTGATTGTGTGCAAAAAAAAAAAAAAAAAAAACCTCTTGGCTTAAAACCAGACAGCCAAGTATTTATTCTGAAGTTTGCTTAAATTCTTCCTTCCCCCTAAACATGCTAAAGATCTTTAATGCTTCTCTGTGTAATGCAGGCAGATGCTGTTGGGAGGGGCCGGCAGGGTTTGTACACATAGCTTCCTGAGTACATCACAGCACCCTGCCTCAGTACTCTTAAAGGCCCTCAGCCCAGACGCAAGAAGTGGGCTGGCTCACGAGAGAAATTATACAAATTTCAAAATGCCTTCCATGGTGGATGTCAGTCTGGAGGAGGGAGTACTTAAGCAGACTGTATTGTTTCCCTATTTCCCAACCCCCCCCCCCCCCCCTTTTTTTTTTTTTTTTTTTTTTTTAAGTCAAGGCTCCCTTTGAAAGTATATTCATTCTCCCAGGCACCCCAGACCAAGGCTAGGTTCACACTAGTGTGGGTGGTTGTGGGTATCGCAGCTGTTCCCACAGCTAAAACTTGTTGCTCTTTACAGATGCTTGAGGCTGCCATTCATTCTTAATTGCACCCCCACGCATCCAAAAACGCATCGCATTTGAAGATGTGGAGATCGCATGGTGCAAAAGCACCATGCAATTTCTTGCTTCTTGGCTGCTGCGGTTTAAAAGTTGGTCCAGGAACAGTTTCACAGCAGCCCAATCGAATGAATTTGCTGTCGTGCTTGAGCAATTCATCTGGGGATGGTAAAACAATGCAGTGGAGCCACATTGCCCCCCCAACTACTTTTTTCCTTTACCTGCAGAGGCAGAAGCCAGGCTTGTACACATGCCTGTAGCCACAAAGCGTTGCAGCTATGGCAGGAATTATACCCCCTGTTGTGTTTGATGGGCATTACTGCTCAATTGGCCCTTGCTGCAACCACCCCGCAAGCATGTGGTTATAGCACAGTGGTGCTGCATTTAGGGGGTTAAAACAGGTAGCGAGGAGGCAACCTATCACCACCTGTCAAATGCCTCTGAAAGATGATCTGAGCATGAATTGCTTTTCAGTGGAGCTGCAAGCCTTACTGCTAGTCAGGATCATAAAGTCTCTCTCTGTCTCTCTCTGTCTCTCTCTGTCTCTCTCTGTCTCTCTCTGTCTCTCTCTGTCTCTCTCTGTCTCTCTCTGTCTCTCTCTGTCTCTCTCTGTCTCTCTCTGTCTCTCTCTGTCTCTCTCTGTCTCTCTCTTTCTCTCTCGTCTACACACCCTTGTTAAAATGTCAGGTTTCTGTGATGTAAAAAAAATTTGACAAAGCTAAATCATTTCAGAATTTTTTCCACCTTTTTAATATGACCTATAAACTGTACAGCTCAGTTGAACAAACTGAAATCTTTTAAGTGGAGGGAAGTAAAAATAAAAATATGGTTGCATAAGTGTGCACACTCTCAAACTAATACTTTGAAGCACCTTTTGATTTTATTACAGCACTCAGTCTTTTTGGTGATGAGTTTATCAGCATGGCACATCTTGACCTGGCAATATTTGCCCACTCTTCTTTGCAAGAACACTCTAAATCTATCAGATTGCGAGGGCCTCTCCTGTGCACAACACTGTAAGAAAAGGCTTACGTCTTTCCACTCTACCCCATAGCCCAGACATATGAAGAATAAGGGAGATTGTTTTCACATATAATCACACAGCCAGTACTTGCCAGATATTCTCGCAGCTCCTTTAATGTTGCTGTAGTCCTCTTGGCAGCCTCCCTGACCAGTTTTCTTCTCATCTTTTTATCAATTTTGGAGGGACGTCCAGTTCTTGGTAATATAACTGTTGTTCCATATTTTCTCCACTTGATGATGACTGTCTTCACTGTATTCCATGGTATATTTAATGCCATGGAAATTCTTTTGTACCCTTCTCCTGACTGATACCTTTTAACAATGAGATCCCTCTGATGCTTTGGAAGCTCTCTGCGGACTATGGCTTTTGCTGTAGGATGCAACTAAGAAAATGTCAGGAAAGACCTACTAGAACAGCTGAACTTTTTATTTGAGGTTAATCAGAGGCACTTTAAATGATGGCAGGTGTACTGACTCCTATTGAACAGGAGTTTGAATGTGATTGCTTAATTCTGAACACTGCTACATCCCCAGTTATAAGAAGGTGTGCACAGAAATCTGACATTTTAACAGAGGTGTGTATGTAGACTTTTTATATCCACTGTACATACAGTCTTTTTTTAAAATATGTAGATCTACTTACCTGTCTGATCCAGACACCTTCTCACTTGGCTGACTTTCACTTTCATGTTTGGCACCTCTACTGCACTGTAGGAGGCTGCCGAGCAGGTCAGCACTCTGGAAGAATTCTCCCCCAATCAGGGTTCTGTACATTGTCTGCTCTGCTCATTACTGTCAACTCTCACTTTACCGACAGGTCAGAACTTTATGATACAGGGCTGGGACCGGCAGAGCTGCGAACTGCCAGCAGAGAGAGAGCAGACAGGATTTCTTAATCGGAATGTTGAATTTGTACCTCCCAGAGCTCACAGGAGCTCATATGCAGCCCGCTTAATAGCCTCCTAACTTTTTTTTTTTTTTCCTTCACCCTTCTCGCACACTTGCTCCTGCCTGCCCAGCTAAACCGACAGAAGAGCAGGAAGCATCACATCCCACAAACAACCAGAGTGCATCCCAGAAAGCTGTGCGGGTGCCCGACTGGCTCCTTTAGCAACTGATTATGTCAGCAGTTGGCAGGATGCGGGCGGGCAGCCCACACAGCTTACTAAATGCCTGTGGCAGTTGCATGCATGTTTGAGACAGCAGACTGGCACCGATGTAATCACAAAATGGCTTAACTGGTGGCGAAAATAATCTTTTTTACTAGATGACTGCTTAGTTGAAGTTTTTGGTAATTTTGCCCAACACCATGGTTGAGAAATGCTACCCTAGATAATGCGCACGTGTGATATGATGCTGAGTTTCCATGAGCGATTATAACTAAAATCCAGTGACTGAAAGTGGTGGGTAAGGGGCAGTCAGGCTAGAGAGGAAAAAGCCTAGGTGATGCTCGGTATCTTCCAGCCAAATCTGACTTGTTGCAGCTCAATGTGCAGTGAAATCAGAGTAATCAATTTCAGTACACCGCTGTGGGACTGAAGGGAAGGCCTGCGTTCCGATCTGTCGGCAAAGGGAGTTTGACATAATAGTGCTGATGCATGTAATTTATTTTCCTAAATGTTGCTGCAGGTGCAACGCCAGTCACTGAAAAATTCTATAGTGTACTGCTTGCATAAAACAGGTTGTAGTGTGGGTTGCTGCTTTTGGAACAGTTTTTTTTTTTTTTTTTTTTTTTTTTTTTTTTAAATATTGTGCTTTTGTTATTCAGGTCCTGTCCAGAGTGCCGAATCACCTCAAACTTTGTCATTCCTAGTGAGTACTGGGTTGAGGAAAAAGAGGAGAAGCAGAAGCTAATCTTGAAGTACAAGGAGGCTATGAGGTAAATGTTCTTTACTTCCTGCGTCCTTTGATGCATACACTTGGGGAGAGATTTAGAAAGTCTGACCTGAATGCATGCAATGGTGTGTTTTTTATTTTTGCATGTTTTTAGGTCAAAGCTGGATGAGTCCCAGTATCCTGGTAGCTTTAAAAATTAAAGCTGATGCTTCTTTTTTTTTTTTTTGTGTTTTTGTATATCTTATCAAATCAGCAGTTTCATGGTTTCAAAAAGGGGTCTTCCTGCATTTTAATGGACAGACGTGTGGGGCTGCCACGCCAATTTTCAGCTTTCAGTGCTGTTGTATTCTGAATGACAACTGCGTGGAACGCTGTATCCAAACAATTTTTATTTTTTAGACAGAGCTTTCTTTTGGTGGTATTTAATCACCACTGGGGTTTTTATTTTTTACTAAACAAACGAAAAAAGACCGAACATTTTGAGGGTGGGAAGAAAAGCTTTTCTTATTTACAAAATTTTAAAATTGAAACAAATTTTTCTCCTTCACTGATGTGTGCTGATGAGGAGGCACTAATATGCGGCACTAATATGCGGCACTATTGGGCAATGACAGGCATCCCCGATGGGGCTGCACTGATAATCATTGCACTGATTTATCAGTACAAACATCCTCACTGAGGAAAGCTGCTGATCGGTTCTCCTCTACTCACGTGCTGTCAGCGTGAGTAGAGGAATGTCGATAACTGGCACTTCCTATTTACACTGTGATCAGTTGTGATTTGGACACAGCTGATCACATGGTAAAACGCCTACGTCGCAAGCTCTTTACCGTAATCAGAAATGCGGTGTGTTCAAGAGACATGCCGCACCACCGATCGCCGTGCTGCACGCCCCCTGGGGGCGAGCACGAGCGGCTTGTTCTGAAGAGGATGCCATGCGACATCCACTCAGCACAAACACCCCCCCCCCCCCCCGCCATTCTGTTATAGGCCAGGCGGAAAGGGATTAATGGCACCCCCACGCATCTAGAACGCATCGCATTTAAAGATGTGAGAACCGCTGGGAAATCACATGGTGCTAGGGCACCATGCAATTTCCTAGCTGCTACGGTTTAAAAATGGTGCAGTAACCTTTTGCCAGCATGAAACGGGCATGACAGCCCATTCAAATTAATGAGCTGTCATGCCTGAGCAAACGTGGCTCGCAAATCTTAAAAGGGTTGTAAAGTCTCAGTTCTTCACCTTAATACATTCTATGCATTAAGGTGAAAAACCTTCTGTGCTGCTGCCCCAGGGCCCCTGTTCTACTTTCCTGAACCCGTTCGTTCCAGAATCGAGGATGAGTCCAGCAGCTCCAGCCTCTGTCTCGGGACCTCATTGGATAGATTGATAGCAGCGGGAGCCATTGGCTCCCGCTGCTGTCAATCAAATCCAGTAATACGGAAGCCGAAGGGGGGCAGGGCCGAGTCCTGCTGTCAATGGACGCAGCAGCAGGACTCAGGAGCGCGTCCGCATGAGTGCCCCCATGGAATGCGGATCTCTGTGGAGGTGCTCGATGAGGAGGTGGAGCCAGGAGCACCGTTTGGGCACCCGAGAAGAGGAAGATCGGGGCCACTCTGTGCAAAACCCTTGCACAGAGGAGGTAAGTATATGTTTGTTTGTAAAGGTTCGTGTTTTTTGTTTTTTTAATCACTTTAAGCTAAAGCCATCTGCTAAAAATCCAGTACACTTCTAACTTTTTATATAGTGAGCTGACAACATTGGTGCCTCTGTGACACCAAAATTCCAAGAAGTGTCATCAGCCTTGCAGTTTTCTTCTACTGGACTGGGGCAAACCAGCAAAGGAGAACTAGTCCTCCCATCCCATTGGCTAGAAAATAATGAACATGTTAATGTGTCCAAGGGGTGGGAAACAATGCATGCTATATATTTGTAGTTTTACTGGATCCTAGGAGTTGTTACAACACACTGGAAAAAATGCCAGGACTGTACTACACAGTGCTCCTTTTCTGATCATCCTAGACATGGTAAAGAATGATGTCCCGATTTTGTAGTTGAGAGCCTTGTTTTTCTTATTTCCAGCAACAAATCTTGCCGGTATTTTGACGAAGGCCGCGGCACCTGTCCGTTTGGAGGCAACTGCTTTTACAAACATGCATACCCTGATGGCCGTATAGAAGAACCACAGCCACGACAAAAAGCAGGCATGTCCAGCAGGTATCGGGTAAGTTTCCCACACATTATTACGTTCTGCTGTTTTTGTCACATTCTCTTCTACCAGATGGTACTCTGTTTTTAATGCCTGTTACTTTTTCAACAGATGTTCATGTAAGCAAGTAGAACTGTGGTCATACTATATAAACATTCGAATATGTACAGTGCATCCAAAAAGTATTCACAGCGCCTCACTTCTTCCACATTTTGTTATGTTACAGCCTTCTTTCAAAATGGATTAAATTCATTATTTTGGTCAAAATTTTACAAACCATAACCCATAATGACAACGTGAAAGAAGTTTGAAATCCTTGCAAATTTTATAAAAAATAAAAAAAATGTGCATTCACAGCCTTTGCTCAATACTTTGTTGAAGCACCTTTTGGCACCAATTACAGCCTCCAGTCTTTTTTTGTGTATGATGCTACAAGCTTGGCACACCTATTTTTTGGGCAGTTTCTCCCATTCTTCTTTGCAGGACCGCTCAAGCTCCATCTGGTTGAATTGGGAGCGTCGGTGCACAGCCATTTTCTGATCTCTCCAGAGATGTTCGAGTCTGGGCTCTGGCTGGGCCACTCAATGACATTCACAAAGTTGTCCGGTAGCCACTCCTTTGTTATCTTGGCTGTGTGGTTGGGGATCGATGTCCTGTTGGAAGATGAACCTTCGCCCCAATCTGAGGTCCAGAGCTTCATCAGGGATGTCTCGGTACATTGCTGCATTCATCTTTCCCTCGATCCCGACTAGTCTTCCTGTTCCTGCTGCTGAAAAACATCCCCACAGCATGCTGCTGCCACCACCATGCTTCACTGTAGGGATGGTATTGGCCAGGTGATGAACGGTGCCTGGTTTCCTCCAAACATGACGCTTGCCATTCAGGCCAAAGAGTTCAATCTTTGTTTCATCAGACCAGAGAATTTAGTTTCTCATGGTCTGAGAGTCCTTCAGGTGCATTTTGGGAAACTCCAGGTGAACTGTCATGTGCCTTTTTAACTGAGGAGTGGTTTCTGTCTGGCCACTTTACCATACAGACCTGATTGGTGGCGTGCTGCAGAGATTCTTGTTCTACTGGAAGGCTCTCCTCTCTCAACAGAGAAATGCTGGAGCTCTGTTAGAGTGACCATCAGGTTCTTGGTCACCTTCCAGACTAAGGCCCTTTTACCTAGATCGCTCAGTTTGGCTGGGCGGCCCTCTAGGAAGAGTCCTGGTGGTTTCAAACTTCTTCCATTTACAGATGATGGAGGCCACTGTGCTCATTGGGACCTTCAATGCTGCAGAAATTGTTCTGTGCCTCAATACAATCCCGTCTGAGGTCTACAGACAATTCCTTGGACTTCATAGCTTAGTTTGTGCTGACATGCACTGTTGAGGTACCTTTTTTATATAGACGTCTGTGTGCCTTTCCAAATCATGTCCAATCAACTGAAGTAACCACAAGTGGACTCCAATTTCAGATGTTTCTCCAATCAAGTTATAGAAACATCTGAAGGATGATCAGTGTAAACACGATGCACCTGAGCTCAATTTTGAGTGTCATGGCAAAGGCTGTGAATACTTGTGTACATGTGATTTTTATAAAAAAAGAAAAAAAATTTGCAAAGATTTCAAACAAACTTCTTTCATGTTGTCATTTTGGGGTATTGTTTGTAGAATTTTGAGGAAAATAATGAATTTAATCCATTTTGGAATAAGGCTGTAACATAACAAAAGGTGGAAAAAGTGAAGCGCTGTGAATATTTTCTGGTTGCACTGTACATCTTAATCGATGTTAGAGTGAAATTCAGGCCTAAAAATAACTATTCTTATAAAGGCCTCCTACCCCCCTCCTCTTTATGCTGCATGCCCTGTTTCACAAAGATCTGTATACGTATCTTTTTTTTTTCAGCCCAGTCTGGTCATGTGATCCTGCAGTTCTGGCTTCCCTGTGTTGGTGAGCATTTGGCTGCAAAGGAGAGGAGGGAGCGCAGATGGCGACCATCCAGCCATTGTCTAGCACTCCCTGAAACAGTAGCTGGAGCTGCGGGATCACGTAAGCGGGCTGAAATGAGGTCGGTATGCAGATCTTTTTAGCATAGCAGAAAGTAGGAAGGGGGCATTTTTAAGAATAGTTATGGATAAGCAGGAATGTAAGATTTAAAACAAGCCCTCACTGACCTCCTGTAGTTACAAGTACTGTGGAGCAATACATCCTCAAAGCTTACAGTAGAAACTGAAGTCATTCAAGTCAGGTCTAGGCACCCTGCTCTTCCCTCTTTCTGGACATGGGCTCTGTGTTTACATTGGTAATTGTAAAAGCTGTCTGAGTGCCAAGTCAAAGCTGGAAAGGGAAGTCCAGTTACAAACAGAAAGTGAAAGTAAAACTGAAGCCTTAGCTGCAAAATTTGCAGGCTAAATTACTCCACAATGGCTGCAGCTACAGAGGTCAGCAAGGGTTTATTTTCAAGTTCATTTACTGCTCAAGAATATGTATAGTAATGTAGCAGTAAAAAAAGTTAACCTTTCTTAACATGTACCGTATTTTCCGGTGTATAAGACGACCTTTTACACTTAAAAAAAAACGGCTAAAATTGGTGGTTGTCTTATACGCCAGGTATAAAATACCACCTGCTGGATGTCAGCCTGCCGGATGCCTGCTGGATGTGTGGTAATACTGTATGTAGCTTCGGCTACATGCAGTATACACCGCTGAGCCAATCCCGACGAGCAATGTATTCTATTAATGAATGCAGAGCCTGCTCGGATTGGAGTAACAACCTCTGCCAATCCGAGCAGGCTTCATACAGTAGCCTGCTCAGATTGGCTTTGATAGTCAGAGAGGCGCGGGCTGATGATATTACAGCCTCTGCCAATCCGAGCGGGCTTTGTATTCATTAATAGAATACATCACTCGCTGTGATTGGCTTAGCGCGGTATGACTCCAACAAGAAGAAGGAAATATGAAGTCTCGGAACGGGGGTCGTCTTATACGGTAAGTATAGGCAAAAACTGTAAAGAAAACTGGAAAATTAGGGGGGTCGTCTTATACACCGGCAGATACGGTGCATGTCTTTTGTCACCATTGATGCTGTTACTTATGCAATTTGCAGCACTAATAAAAATGCTTTTGGATTTAAAAAAAAAAAAAAATGAGCAAAGATAACTACTCACCTCAGTCCCAGCTCCTTGGAGACATGGGTGGCATCGCAATGCCTGACTGCTGCTTCCTTGGATAACTGGGCACTCAAAAGCCCAGTCCAGTGCAGAAAAGCAATCCTGTGAGATTTCAAATGGTCGGGGGAGCAGTGAGGAGTGGTAACGTCACCCACACCTACCAGAAGCTGGGACTGAGGTGAGTTTATTACTTGCTAAGCCCGGGTTCACACCTATGCGAATTAGATGCGGCTTACACCGCATCTAATTTGCAGGACATTTTAAAATACATTCATATGAATGCATCTGGTTCACATATGTGCGTTGCATTCGCACTGCGCATTGCACAAAAAACGTGTGCGTTTTTTGGGCATTGCGGTGCGAACTACAAGCCTATTATCTCCTATGGGAACGCATCTGATTCGCAGATGCATTGCGTTCTGAACAAGGATTTTCTCTTTCTCCTCACTACTCCCCCCCCCCCCCCCCCCTCTCCCTGCTCTCTAATCCTGAGCAAAAACGCAATGAATCCGTTGAACAGGAGATTGTTATCTGCCCAGTGAAACCTGAGCTTCAATTCGCACCGCACATGTGTGAAACCAGGCTAAATCTTTAAAAGTGTTTTTTTTTAATTTATTTATTTACAGCTTATTTGGGCGCTGGGGGGCTGGTGAGGAAGTGGACTTTCCATTTGCATGTAAATGACATCACAAGGGAATTGCCTGCCCAAAGCATGGTGGTGTTTAAATCTTCTTCTGACGTCTTTTGTGGGTGCATTGTGTGGCCGTGGAGGATAATGAATATCTTAAACTCTACATATGCAGCATTTTAGAGAATTGTGAAGCACCATAGGGTGTACCACAGGATGTAAATGTTTCTCAAAATGGTTACTGGCTGTCAATTGTAAACCATTATATTTCCAGCGCTTAGTCACAACCCCCAAATCTCCCACACAATCATTGTCCTGTACTAAATATTACATGTCTGTGCAAATATAAAGGAAGAAAATAATCTTGAATATGTCCGTGCAGTGTTCAGAAAAAAAAATTAAACACTAGATAATTAGACCCTCATAGATAAATTGGTCATATCTGACATGTGAACATGTACAAATGGCCACCAGGTGTCACTTTTCCTCTTCTCCACATATGCATTCTATGTCTGTCTGTTTTTTGCTTCTGGTTTCCTCCCTTAAGTGAATGTAGTTTTTGGTCTTCAATCATAGTGTAGTATGTCAAAACGGATAAATAACAAATTTGAATTGTGCTCACATAAATATAAAAGTGCGCGATGTGAGTTGTAACTCTAATCTCTGGGAATGTATTGTTTATAATTGCAGAACCTATCTGGGGCGATAGGTGACTTCAGTTGCTGGAGTTTAATTTTGTTCTATTGGGGGGGCTTTCCAAACTGCTGGTTAAATATTTTCAAATATGCGGCCAATGATAACTGTTAGTTACTAGGGTGCTTATGTTAGATCTCAGTTGAACTGTCAAGCCATCAAATGGCTGATCACTTGTGCAGCGTCCTGGCCTCTGCAGATCAAACACAGGCTAAGATGGCAGCTTCCTTGGTTGTAAAGGATAGGAGGTTTGGCAGCTCATTAATTCTTGGATACCTAAAATTGGCAGGTAAGAGTTTACCACTGGCAGTGGTGTTTATAAAATCTTTACTTTTGCCTAGCAACACTAGGGTTGTCCATTCGCATCCCAACCATGGCACTACCTGCACTGAGTTTGCATGTTGGTAGGTTAATTTGCTCCTGTTGTAATTGGCCTTCGTATGTGAGTTAGAGACCCTTGGATTGTAAGTTTTCTTAAGAGCAGGGACTGATGTGACTGAAAAAAAAATAAACTGGCACTAAAAGATTTTGGCCTACTTTAGCCCTTTTAAATTCTGCAATCTTTAGATTACAGTTCCCCCTGCACATTGCCTCCTGCTGATAGAAAGTTAACCTTGTGTTTTCTATTCACAGCCTGGCTCCCACAGCTCTGCGTTCTACTGTGAGACCCAGCAGTTACTGACTGTCGGTGTGGTTCCTGATCATGTGATCGCCACTTTGGCTATGACATGTTCACATGGCTTTCTTTAAAAACAAAGCTGTGAACACTGAAACTGTTCTCCTTTCTAAATGCACTTGATTAGCAGCTTAAAAAAAAAATACATTCCTTTAAAAGGAGACTGTGCACAAAAAAAATTTGGGGTGTGTTAACACCATAATGTTTGTCACCATAACTAACTGTAGATGCTTGTTGCGCCTCAGTTATATCCAGTGCTCTGCATCACAGAGATATATGCTCTATGCATTGCACAAACTGATTTCCCAAGGATTCTCAAAAGTGAAAATGGTGGCTTTATTCACCCGATCTTCAGCTCCCAGCTGCTCCTTTTCCAGGTTGAGTGACTTTCAGCATCGTTCAACCCACTTTTGTGAACCCAGGGTATCATGACTCTGCCCCCTGCCTTGGACTCACAGGAGCATGCTGCAGAGGGCATTGTGTTATGTGGTAGCGCTTTCTGCAGCATTTAGGAACTGCCTATTATGGAGGCAGACCTGTGTCATTGAACTTGGACAAAGATTAAAGTTGTAGGGCTGCTTCATGGGGTTAAGGGCTGGGTTTGAAAATGGAAGAGAGGACGTGATCCCAGTGTTTGGGTTTAGCTATTGTAAATGTATTTAGCTAGGCAAATGAATTTGTTGTGAAGTTAAATGATGTGTACTGTTTTATATGGTCTGAACATCAATGTTCTGTGGTCATAAAGAGGTTGAGGCCCTTTTTACTGACTCCTTCATGTTAACCCTTTCTAGGCCCAACGTAGGAACCGGTTTTGGGAATTTGAGGAGCGTGAAGGTGGAGATCCCTTTGACAACGATGATGATGACGACATGGTCACCTTTGAACTGGGCGAAATGCTTCTTATGCTGTTGGCAGCAGGTGCTGACGAAGACCTAACAGACTCAGAGGATGAGTGGGACTTGTTCCACGAAGAGCTGGACCCTTTTTATGACCTGGACCTATAGCGCTAGTCAGAGGAGTTTGGACTGTCTGGGCCGTGTCAGACAGTAGCTATTTCCTGTGGTGTTGTGGCAGTGCCTGTGTTTCTCCTAGGCAGGCCTAAAATTCCAGGTGCTGTTGTAATAATTTTTACCCTGATGTCCTGTCTTCTTACCCCCTTTACCCAGAGTGTTTGTTTCTCTGTTTCAAAATAATAAAAGGAAAAAAACTAAATATATAAAAAAAAAACAAAAAAAAAACACACAGATGTACAAAATGAAATCAAGCGCGCATGTGTGGATTTGTCATGGGTATTAATCCTGCTGCTTATTTTAGTCCTTGCTGCCTATATTTGCCCTATTTATGAACTAGGGACAGATTTGTGAGGAAGTCAGTCAACATTAACATTATGCTTTTGTGTTAAAGGGATGCCAGACAAATGCAGGAAAACCCATGTTTGGGCTTTGAACACAGGATCCAGTGCTGTACAAATTAATGTAGCTTTCCCCTATAGATGAGCTGTGTTTTGTTTTTTTTTGTGTCCATTGTGACACAAGATGTCTTTTGGGTTATGCTACTGCCTGCAGGAGGATTGAACACTGGCAAAAATATGTAGGTAAGCCCATGATCCCATAATTATTGCTGCCACTACCAACATGCCCCCCCCCCCCCTTTTTTTTTTTTTTTTTTTTTTCTTCTGCTAATGTCCTAGGAAGATAGAACTTTGTTCTGTTCTGCTACCCACATGCAGTGATTTTTGTCAACTCTTGCCATCTGATCCTCACCCACTACCAGCTATCTGGGCTTTATGAGTAGTTGAGACCTTACCGCCAGCATGTCTGATTCTAGCCATGGGGAGATAGCCCTGCTGTGATAAGTACCCCCAACCTACTACTGACTCTGGAAATGCTTACAGCCTACTGATTTAGCCTATTGTCCTCTGCTCATAGAGTCCATCTTTGGAGTCTTCTTTAGCTCTGGCAGGTATGTCTAATGACTGCTCTCTTGGCTGAGGTTTTTTTTTATTACAGTCATGCAAGACTTAATGGCTATCACCTAGTTATTTGCTGACTCTGACCACAGAGGCCATTAGTAGGTCACCATCAAGCCCTCCCTGGGCTTCTGCATCATAGTATCATTGTTCAAGTCTCTGTGGTTTTGCTCCAACATGTTCATTGCTTCCAAACCTAAAGGGTGGCCTCAGTCCTATGTTGGATCTAGAAGCACTAAATGTCATTCAAGCTCAAACATTCTGTTCACCAGGTCTGTCATTGCCTCCACATGGGAAACGCTTTAGCTTTGGTGAACATTAAAGTGTAACTCCACTTTTGTTGAGGAAAAAAAGCATCCCCCCCCCCCCCCCCCGGTGATCTATGTACATTGTAAGTATTATAACAACTTTTGTTGCAGATTCCTACCTTTTTGTTATTCTGAAGTAATTTATGTGTGTTTGTCTGTGCCTCTGTTCTGAGTGGGTCTAATGGGGGTGGTTTCATAATTAACTACCAGGTGTGCAGCTGCAGGGCACCAATGAGCAAATCTGCTGGGCCTGCATCCCTGTAGACGTGCTCCTATTGAAAGTATCTCTCCAAAAATGCAATTTTTGTTGCAGGGGATGCCAGAAATTTGACTTTTATCTTAGGCAGACTTCTGAGAAAATTGGTGAGCCAATCACACAAGCAGGAAATTGTTTCTGGGGAGTGGTCAGTACACACTCTGTGTACAGAACAACTCCATGTAGCCATATTGCAATGCATTCTCTGAAATTTACAGCGGCTGCAGATTGAAAAGGAAAGGTAATTTTTAATAACGCTTGAATACAATATGATTAGTGTCACAATTATGTGCTATATTATTTTTTTCTTTGCTATTTTTTTTCTCCCCACGAAAGTGGAGTTACCCTTAAGAAAGTGTACCAACAGGTCCCATCTTTCCAGTACAGTTGTCTCCAAACTGCAGCCTGGCAGCCCAGATGTGGCCCTCTTGCTTGCCTTCTGGCCCTTGGGGCACTATTCCACCAACTAACATCAATGATGAGGCAACATTCCCCTCACACCATTAATGGGGGGCACTATTTAGCCCATTGAAACTAATGATGGGGCACTGATGCCGGGGGGTATTCTACACCCACTAACCACAGTCCGGCCTCTCTAAAGCCTGAAGGACAGTAAATTGTACCTTTTTGCTTAGAAAGTTTGGAGACCCCTGTTCTAGAGCAATTGCTATTTGCTGTGGGGCCCCTACCAGTCTGTGGCCATGTTCACCAAGGTGTGGCCTCTATTCTAGTCCTGCTGTGCTCTCGTGGGATATGTAGATCATGCTTCTTAACCTCAGTACTCAGGTACCCCCCAACGGGCCCTGTTTTCAGGTTTTCCTTTACTTTGCACAGCTGCTTTACATTAATATCAACGACATTGTATTGATAAGAGCACTATTTTATCTAAGGGAAGTTCCCAAAACATGGCTATTTGGGAGGATTGAGGTTGAGAACCACTGATGTAGATGACGTATTGAGGGAACATTTTGGAGCAGGCTCTGACATACAACATAGTTTTGACATTACAGTGGTTTGGATGGGTCCTAAACCTTTAGAAATTGCCTCTGGCACTGGCTCATCATTTGGAAAATCTGGGTCTAGGCCTAGACACCACTAAGCCCAGAGTTTCTTCCACAGCAGAAATTTCAGACTCTAATTCAGCCTCTACAGTCTAGAAATTGTCTGACTGTTGGCTTTTGCATGACTTTTGAGTAAGGCCTGTTTACCCAGTTTCACTCCAGCCCTCTTGGTACAGTACTTGGGATCCTTTATATGCCTCCTAGAACCTCTTGTACCTTGGATCCCTGCTGCATCTTCCAGGATTCCCACGACCTCCAGTCTTCACAGGGTCGCTGCTGGGTCTTCCAGGATTCCTTGGACATTCAGGACTTCTAGAGTTCCCTGAAATGGCTCAGGGCATGTGCGGTGACCAGGTAGGTATTAAGGGCATCTTAGTAACAGGCTTTGAAGTGGTGAGTGTGGTCAGATCATCAGCTACTGAGCTAAAATACTTTTCTCTTAGTTTCCATCCCAGATTGGCTACTTTTGTTTGCCAGCACACCACTGATCGTCAATTGCGACCAAATCTTTATTAAAGAATGATCACATCACAGAAGACAGTGCAACGTTTTGGAGCTGTGCAGGACCCCTTTGTCAGGCATGTGATAAATGTGGGCAGCAGTCTTTAAAGTGCTCTCCACCAATTAAAAAACAGAAAAAAAAGCGACACCCCTTACCTGCTGATGTCAGAATCCTGCCAAAACCACTCTGAAAATGACAGCAGTAATCAGTATTTATAAAACAAATATATTATGACAGAAACACGTGTGTGTAACCTGGACAAGTAACCTATGTACAGGCAAAATATTTCAGTGTAGGCTGCATTCCACCTTCACCAGATGTACCTGATCGGTTACTAGAAGCCGTCTCAGTCTAGCATACAGCAAAAAAATTGTGGCACGGCCGCCTGCAGTGCGGACCGTGCTCTCCGACACGTTTCCTCTAAGGAGGCATCAGCTGGGATTGGAGATGATCTCCAATCCCAGTTGCTGCCTCCTTAGGTGAAACGCATCGGAAGGACTCTGTTGTAACGTAGGAGAGCACGCTCTGCACTGCAGGCAGCCGTGCCACAATTTTTTGCTGTAACATTTTTTAACTTCCTTTTTAAAATAAATTGATTTGTTATCAAAAGATAATGCACTATCAGTCTTTCTCCAATTTTTTTTTATCATCCATCATGCGCTGTTAATCGGGGATCTACTTGAGCCATCTGAGGAAGGTATAGACTCGGAATCCATTTTATCAGCCGCAGATGAGCATCCATGCTTACTCATCCATTCGGGTATGCAGGGAGCTGTTGTCCCATTTGAATCTCTGAGATTTGGTAAACAGAGGAATGCACCCCTAAGCTGTGGATCAGCACACGCGCTTGTGACCTATGTGGGTCTGGTAAGCAGCCAATTTTATTACTTTTGAGCACGGTGGTGTCTTCATACTAAACGGTCCACACACCTTCTGATCGGCATCTGTTCGATTTGGGACTCACAAGATAATTGGATATTTTTTCAATTCAGCCCATTCACTCTACTGAATTTGATTTGTTTTCATATAGACTTTTTGTAACCCGAGAGAGACTGTTGATATACAGTTGTGCTCATAAGTTTACATACCCTGGCAGAATTTGATTTCTTGGCCATTTTTCAGAGAATATGAATGATAACACAAAAACATTTCTTTCACTCATGGTTAGTGTTTGGCTAAAGCCATTTATTATCAGTCAACTGTGTTTACTCTTTTTAAATCATAATGGCAACAGAAACTACAAAAATGACCCTGATCAAAAGTTGACATACCCTGGTGATTTTGGCCTGATAACATGCACACAAGTTGACACAAAGGGGTTTTTTTTTTTTTTCTGGGAAAAAGCAAGTTTATTGATATACAAACCATATGTACATAAGCATATTGTTTTAAGCAATAATACACTGCATATAGAAAAGTTCTAGCAAAGTACCACATAACGAAAGGTATAAAACAGTAGGTTACAGAGGAAGATTAATACAGATTGACATTGGACATAGTCCTAAGTGTCCTGTATACCCAAGAGCAGTATTACACAGTGCAAGTCTCTCCCTCCTCCAACCATCTATCCCAAACATTAGAGAATTTCTGTGGGCGACCTCTGTGTGTGCATATCATTAACCTTTTCCATCCCTGCAGTGTCGGAGGTAGTGCCTGCATCCAACCCTTGGCAACGACTTTGCGTGCTAAAAATAGGGTTTCATATATAAATATTGCCTGATATTTATACACGTCTATGTCAGGTAGTAGACCTAAGACGCATAACTTTGGGTCTAGACCCATAGGGGAGCCCATATTATCATGCAGAAACTGGATCACCTGCAGCCAGTATGTCTGTATGTTCGGACAACTCAATAACAAATGGTAAAATGTGCCAGGAGCCAGCAGGAACATGGGGCATGAGGGGAGTCTATCAGGTTGAAACTTAGCGATTTTTTTAAAGGTGTTAAAGTGGTGTTCCACCCAAAAAATACATGAAAACTCCTTAAAAAAAAATTTGGAATTTTTTTTTTTAACTCGCCTTTAAATGCCTGTTGCTAGGGGGCCCCTCGTAGTCTGCCTCTTTCAGTGCCTGGGCTGGTGACATCACTTCCCCCTCGGCACAGGAAGGACTCAGCTCTGCTCCCCCCTCTTGTCAATCACCTGGGACACATTACAGGTCCCAGGTGACTGAGCGGCCAATCACTCGCATGCGCAGTGGGTGCCCGGCTGTGAAGCCACAGCCCGGCGCCCACAGTTGCAATGCCGGCGCCGCCGAACGGAGGGGGAGGCGAGCGATGCTTCGATCCCCCGCATCGCTGGACCCTGGGACAGGTAAGTGTCCAATTAAAAGTCAGCAGCTGCAGTATTTATAGCTGCTGACTTTTAATTTTTTTTTTTTTTTTTAATGGGCCCTCCTCTTTAAGTATGCTTGATGCACAATATAGAGTTGTGTCAACCGATCTGAGAGTTTAGGAAATGCCATCTTGCCGCCTCCTAAGATTTCCTCCCAGTCTGAGTTATCAATAGGACCCATATCCCGCTCCCATGCTATTTTGGCTGCTTGGGAAATCCTGTGGAGTCGGAGAATATAATATAAGTTAGATATGAGCTTAGTCAGTTCTGTCCCAAGAATGATATTAAGGACCAGAGGGGTGTCAAGATCAACAGCAGCAGTAGCAGTCTGCGCACGGACCGCATGTCTGAGTTGTAGGTACCAAAACAGTAGGTGATTTGGAAGTGAAAATTCTTCCTTCAGTGTTTGAAAGCTTTTAGGTCCATTCTCCGTCAAGACTTGGGACAGGTATAGTATTCCATAGGCAGCCCAAAGCTGCGGATCAGGCACCGTACTCAACTTTTTAAGTACTATATCCCATATTTTCTGATGGTGTGATAACATCCCTATATTATATCAAGAGGGTTTGTGTCCGCAATGACCCTTTTCGGAGAATGGTCTGTATAGGGGTATGTAAGGGGCTTCCCGGTTTGTCACACACTAAGGTCTGATATCTCTGGCATTCGGTAGTGTGAAAATAGTATAAGTGTGAAAGTTGTGAGGCCACATAGTAATCCTGAATATCTGGGAGGGAGCACCCGCCCTCCAGAGCCGGGTTTTTAAGAACATGCCATGCAAGTTTATGCCTACCTTGGCCCCATACAAATGAATTTAAGATGGCTTCCATCTGTTTAAAGACTTTTAGAGGGATGTACAAGGGGGCGTGCCAAACTGCATACAACACTTTGGGCAGCAAAATCATTTTAATGAAGTTTATTCTACCCAGGCCTGGGTTTTGGATTTAAGAGTCGTGAATAGGGGCTCCACATTAAGTGAAACATAGTCTCCAAGGTTTCTAGTGACCTTTACTCCCAAATACTTGGGAGTGTGAGAGATAAAATTAAGCGCATAGCGACTCTTGCATATCTAAAATCGCAGAAAGCAAATGTTATAGCATTGACTGAAACGCATGTCACAGGCCATCTGCAGTCTGCTTTGAAGCGCCCCTGGATTGGGTGGGCGTATCATAGCATGCATACTAATTTTTCTAGGGGGGTCTCAATTCTGGTACCCAAAGCCGACCCATTCAAGCTCATATCTATAGAATCGGACCGGCAGGGCAGGTACTTGTTCCTACATACATCTATAGGAGGGATGCCTATACTACTGATTGCATGCTATGTCCCCCCCTCCATACAGTTCGGAAGTCGTCATGGCGGGTCTGTCATTTATGGCCCAGCACCCGACGGTTCCAGCTGTGTGGATGGGAGATTTCAATATGACAATGAACCCGTTTTTGGATCGCCTGGTACAGACCACTGATATAACTAGCGAGACAAGGCAGACCAGACTGAGTCGCTTGATGATCCCGGAACTAAATATCCCGCTGGATATAATATACTGTGTTCAACATGTTAAAAAGCAGAAGAAGCACAGTAAAGGAATATCGGGGAATACTGCTCTTTTCCCGCTACCCTACCATGTACTGTACAGTGAATAATCGCCCCCTTAGGAATGACATTTATTGTTGCAACATACCAACCATTGGAAACAAGCCTTGCGCCTCCAACAAGGGTCACCTGCTGGAAGACTAGATATATGTGATGGCTGCGCTTAGGACAATAGTTAGGTGTGCAGCCCCCCTGAAAAGAACTTCCCTAGGGATTCTCCGACTAATTGCAAATATATCTATAATGGGGTGTGGCGCTACCTATATAGGTTTATATGGGATGGACAGCTTTATTAGAGGGCTAACTGTCTAAATTAGTGAGCGTGTCCCTCCTGTGCCCAATAATGTGGTAGTTACAAACTAAATATTACCCAGTGAAGGTTATAAACACCATCATTCAAGTGTAAGCTTCTCTGTGTGATAAAGTAGATCGTAAGCGTAAGCTTCTCTGTGTGATAAAGTAAATCGTGATGGATACCATGCAGGTTAGCATATGGTTCCCTCTAAAACTGGATAGGAGTGGAACTAGAAATCTATAATCACACAGTGAAGCTTACGCTTACGATCTACTTTATCACACAGAGAAGCTTACACTTGAATGTGGTGTTTATAACCTTCACTGGGTAATATTTAGTTTGTAACTACCACATTATTGGGCACAGGAGGGACACGCTCACTAATTTAGACAGCCCTCTCATATAGCTGTCCATCCCATATAAACCTATATAGGTAGCGCCACACCCCATTATAGATATATTTGCAACCTGCTGGAAGACTGTTGCTCTGTTTAAATTCGGGAATCTAATGCTCTCACCATGTTGGGGAGGTGCAGAGCTGAGAGGGAAGGATGTAGCCCGGTTTAAGGGCCAAAGTTACGGTTTCATTTGTTATAGTGATTGTTCGTTTTGGTTCTGGGAAGCAATTTTAAAAGCATATGGTTGTTTTATATACGCTACAAGAAATAGTATACTGCAGTTGAGCATAATGTTCGCGTACATTATGCCTTGTCGGTCCGATTCACTAAATATCACACATTGTTTAAATAACCACGATTACATTTTTGACATGGAATGTATTCGCATTCATCAGCCAGGAAGCTGCAGTGGGACGTACTTGGACATTCCAACATGACAATGATCCAAAACACAAGGCCAAGTCGACCTGTCACTGGCTACAGCAGAATAAAGGGAAGGTTCTGAGTGGCCATCTGTCTCCTGACATCAATATCATTGAGCCACTCTGGCAAGATCTCCAACGTGCAGTTCATGCAAGACAGCCCAAGAATTTCCAGGAACTGGAGGCTTTTTGCCAAGAGGAATGGGCAGCCATCTGAGAAGATAAAGAGCCTCATCCACAAACACAACAAAAGACTTCAAGCTGTCGTTGATGTTAAAGGAGCTATACAAGGTATTAAGAACTGGGGTATGTAAACTTTTGATCAGGGTCATTTGGGTAGTTTCTGTTGTCATTATGATTTAAAAAGAGTAAACACAGTTGATTGATAATAAATGGCTTCAGCCAAACACTAACCATGAGTGAAAGAAACGTTTTTGTGTTATTCATATTCTCTAAAAAATGGCCAAGAAATCATAAATTCTGCCAGGGTATGTAAACTTAAGAGCACAACTGTATATATTTACTCTCTTGTCAGTTTTTTCCTTTTCAGATTATATACATGTTGTGTTTGAATTGCATTGTTTATTTTTTGATCATGCACATGCAGTTTTAAGATATTTTGCCTTTTGCCTATCCACATGTGTACAGGTTGATCTAGACCACACACTTGTTTCCAATTTACCTATTGTGTTCACTTTGGGAAACATTATTGTGCATTCTATTTATACCACTGTGGGTTTTCCTACCATTTACATAGAATCAGGTTTTACTTCAAAACTGAGGCCTGCCAGTAGCAGGAGGGGTTATTCAGGGGTTATTTGGGGCTGGCCTACAGTTGATATGTTTGCCAGTGTTATATTCTCCCCTAGGTAACCATGTAACTTGAAAGTGAAATCCTTTTCTTTTTTTTTTGCCATTATGGCAAGTCTTATGCCCCGTACACACGGTCGGACTTTGTTCGGACATTCCGACAACAAAATCCTAGGATTTTTTCTGACGGATGTTGGCTCAGACTTGTCTTGCATACACACGGTCACACAAAGTTGTCGGAATATCCGATCGTTCTAAACGCGGTGACGTAAAACACGTACGTCGGGACTATAAAGGGGGCAGTGGCCAATAGCTTTCATCTCTTTATTTATTCTGAGCATGCGTGGCACTTTGTGCGTCGGATTTGTGTACACACGATCGGAATTTCCGACAACGGATTTTGTTGTCAGAAAATTTTATATCCTGCTCTCAAACTTTGTGTGTCGGAAAATCCGATGGAAAATGTGTGATGGAGCCCACACACTGTCGGAATTTCCGACAACAAGGTCCTATCACACATTTTCCGTCGGAAAATCCGACCGTGTGAACGGGGCATTAGAATGAGGAGAAGGAAGAAGTGCTACGTATACCAGGTGTTTTTTTTTTTTTTTTTTTTGGCGCATAGAAGTATGGGTGACAACATGTTTCAAAGATTGAAATAGCAAAAGGAGAGTGATTTTTCAAAGTACTACTGGTGGATGTCACAAGAATATCATAAAAGAGGAGTATGCCAAAGCTTTTACAGTCTGGCTCTACTTCTGTTGTGGGTTATGGGAGTGCACTCACTTTTGCTTTCCTGTGACCCAGAATCTGCCTATAGCGGGCTATTGCCCGCTGTCAGCTGATGTGGCAGAGCTGCTCTAGCCTCAGTAAGGATCCTGAAAATATTGTCAGAATCCACCCTACTGCCTTATTGACCGTTGGCTGAGAGCTGAAGCCAGCTGGTCCTGCCCTCTCTTCTGTGAGACTCTCAGGGAGGGACACAAATAAAATAAAAGAACAACAATATCGTACATCCTCCATGTGTCTGTGATACTATCCTCTCACTGCAGGGGCAGACACAGATCATATAAAAGAACAATATAATACATCGCATATGCATCTGTGATGTTGTCATCTCACCCTAGGGGAAGAATGAAACTATAATACAGGCTCCATGCATCCATGACGCTGTCCTCTCATCCCAGGGGAAGATAGATCATATCAAATAACAATCCTATAAAACATCCTCCATGCATCCATGATACTGTTATCTCACCTCAAGGAAAGCCACAGATCATATAAAACAAATACTGTATGTCAAGCTCAAGGCCCATGGGCTGAATCCGGCCTGCCAGGCCTTGTCATGTGGCCCTTGCACCCTGTTTTGCAGCTAGAACATGGCTATCACCCTCCACTCCTCAATATTTGTAAACACAGGAGCCTTCTGTGTTTACAAGGGACAATGTTGCTCACAGGCTCACAGATGTGAGAGGCCCCTGCATGCGCTTATGGCAGAGACAGATCTCCAGAGAGAGAGAACGATCACCCTGCCATGCACACCTCCTAAACAGGTGGTACTAGAGCGAGGCCAGGTAGGAGGGGGGGGGGGGGGTTGGGGTTGCACACCCTGCACTCTGTACATAGCACACCCCTGAACTCTGCAATCTAGGTGTAGCGCACCCCTAAATCCTGCATCCTGTACACAGCGCACTCCTGAACTCTGCACTCTCTTCACAGCACATGCCGAACTCTGTACACAGAGCACCCCTGAACCCAGCACTTAGTATACAGCACACCTCTGAACCCAGCACTCTGTACACAGTGCACCCCTGAACCCAGCACTCTGTACAGCGCACCCATGCACTCTACACAAAACACCCCTGAACCCTGCACTCTGTACACAGCGTATCTCTGAACCCTGCCCTCTGTACACAGCGTACCTCTGAACCCTGCCCTCTGTACACAGCGTACCTCTGAACCCTGCCCTCTGTACACAGCGTACCTCTGAACCCTGCCCTCTGTACACAGCGTACCTCTGAACCCTGCCCTCTGTACACAGCGTACCTCTGAACCCTGCACTCTGTACACAGCGTACCTCTGAACCCTGCACTCTGTACACAGCGTACCTCTGAACACAGCACACTCTTGAAACCTGCACTCTGTAAGCAGCACATCCCAGATTTGGCTAGCTTACTGCAGGCAACCATACTGCTGATGCAGCCCACATGAAATTGAGTTTGACACCCCTGATATAAAAGAACAATCCTATAATACATTCTCTATGTGTCATTGACACTTCTCTTATCCCAGGGGAAGATACATATCATCTGAAAGAATGATCCTATAATACATCCTCCATGTGTCCAAACATATCTTATTATAGACCCAGTGATGTCATCACTGTGTCTCTATGCTTCTCTATGTAATTCTAGGCTGGTGAAAGGGGCCAGCAGGGTGCTGTACCCATAGCACCTTGCTTCTGTACACCTCTTAAGGGCCCTGTCTGGGCTGGCTCTTGTGAGGAGCTGAAATGGCAAAATGCCTTGATGGGTGAATGTCAATCTGTAGAAGAGGGCATTCTTTAAAAGACTGTATTTTCCCCCATGATTGAAAGAACTGAAATCCAAAAAGCCAGGTGTAGTCAGTCTTGAGATGAAAAGGACTGTAGTTAGACTGAGTATGAAAAACTGCCATCCTAAATATCTTGGATTTACTAATAATGCTAGTTAAAGAAGATATACAGGTGAGAAGGTTATTACCTCGTCCTTGTCATCCTTAGGTTTATAACTGAGCTGGGCAAAGGTGAGTTACGATAATCTCTTGGGAAAGAGGAACCAGGTTAGCCATATACACATTGACAGATATCTTTAAAGGAAAACTGCACTAAAATAAATTAATAGGATTACATTGCTGGTCTACTTCTGAAAATGCTGGTTGCCTAGCTTTCTGATGTCAATATTTTTTTGTGCAAGCGTGCAACTGGTAAAAGCAAAACTCCAGGCAGGATCCGTGTACTTGTTACAGCTCAGTCTTGAGGAATCGGAATTATAGCCTGTTAGCAAGTATTTTCTTTGAAGGAAATCAATAATGGCAGCCAGCTTATTCTACTCAGTATAGGGTTTCTTTTAATTTAATGAGGGATTCCCTGTCATTTAGCTGAAGTCCATCGCAATATGCAGCAGTGCGATGAAATGTTTCTTGCATATTTTTTCCCAGTGCACATCAATGCAACATGTTGGTGTGAACTGGCAAAATAGAAAACAACTCAAAAAACACAAATAGTTGCCAAACAACATAAGATGCCTTTCATTTAATGGAAGTATGCATATGTCATATCTGTAGGTCTGCACCGTCTGTTATTACAGTGTCCCCTGGGTCCTGTGCCATGCGGCTGATCTGCTGCATAGTGGAAACAGGATGTCTTTTGCTCAGCACAAATTTACAGAACACCTTGCATTTTTCTTAATGAATGCAAGGCATTTGGTGATTAGATTAGGTAGAGGCTGTGACATCACTGCCTACCTCTCCAACTTGTCCAATTAGAGAATGTCTTGTCTTCATTGAGAAAAAGGCAAAGCTGTAAATATTACCTGTGCTGTGTAAGTGATCCCCTGTGTTCACTATGCAGAAGGGCAGACACGCACACACACTGATGTCACATTGAGTGTCCATGCAACTGCTGAGTCCCAATAAACAACAATGTGACTGCCAGTATGGGGATGCATGGAATACCTGTGCATTCCAACGCCAGCAAAACATGGCCGTGCATAGGTCATGCATGTAATTGCTGCATGTGAATGAGGCCTTACACAGTTCTGAAACTAGGAACTTCCTTATTTCAGGTACAACAAACAATGGATTTACGAAGGAGGTGTGTCTGATATACAGGCATATTGTGCCAAAGGTTGTGTGTCCTCTATAAGGTCAGTCTGTGCTTCATTTTGAGGAATGTAAAGGACAACTGGCCTAAGAGAAATTGTACAGGAGCAAAGGAAGATTATCGGTAGCTCAATCACTTACTATAAGGCTAAGTTCACCTTCCAGAACATGTTACATGTTCCACCTGTTTTTAGTGAACATGTAACATATTCCCGCTCCTGAAGCTAACCGGCAATCCGCTGCCTCTGTGTGCCATCAGTACGAGGAGAAGTTTCCTGTACCAGCTGTCACTTTTTGAAAAGAGCGTGGCTGCACGAGGCTCTGTCCACTAGGCCACGTCATTCATTCACAAAGTTCTGTGAATGAATGAACTACAAGTACCGACAGCCTTTGCAGCTGTCGGCTTGTAGTTCTCAATGAACTACCACGGTGCTGTTAAGTGCTGTGGTAGTTCGTTGATTCTTCCTGTCAGTGTGTAACTGCCTGCCTGTACAATGTATGATTTACAATGTATAATGTACGGGTTGACAGCTCACACTGACAGTCCGCAGATGATGACCTGCATGGCACCAACTAATCTACTGATCGCTTGTTCAATGCTTTCCATGCTCCTAAAAAAAAAAAAAAAAAAATAGTAAATGCACATTTTCTTTACCTGCAAAAAAATGCAGTGTATTTTTAATTATTTTTTTAAAGGTGAACTTATCCTTTTAAAGTTAATCACAAGCCAAGTACAAACATGTAATGTATTGGAGCATATCAGTCCTTAGATGTGGTGGCTGCATTAGGTTTCTTTTTTTTCTTTTTTCCCAGGCTCTTTCCCTTTGTTTTCACCTGATGATCCTGCCAGTAACACACTTCCTGTCCTAGGGTGATAACACTCACAGTACTGTACCTATGAAGAAGCAGCGTTGTCACTCTTGAGCAGCAGGACTGCAAATACCTCTCCTCTTCTTCATACCATTGGAGGGTGTACTGAAGTCCTCAGACATAGCTGAGAACAATGTCACTGATGAGAGTGCGGCACGGACAAAGTAAAAATTTAAGTTACCAGTTCACCAGATTTCTGGCAGAATCAAAAGGTATTTTTTTTTATCAAACAAATGTAACAAAACACTTTCAATTATATATTTAAAGCCCAACTCCTGGAAAATTTTAAATTATATAGTGCAAGGATTAATAGCTCATTTTGTCTAGGGGAGAGGAGAAATGGTTTCACTTTCATGATCCTCTACTCTCCCATGCTGCAATGGTGGACTGTCCCTTGGCATCTTCATGTTTTCTGCAGGGCTATGGATCTTACTTTGATCTTGATGTTGATTTCAGGACCAAAGACTACTAGAACTTAGGGGTAAAGAAGCTGCAGGGACCAGCCTAGCTGCAGGGAGAAGTGCAGGATCGGGCAAGTAAATCTTCTTTTCTTAGCGGAAAAGGAAAGTTGCGGTCAGTATTTTATACAATTCTGTTTCCCTGGTACCAACATGGCAGCATACTATATTGGCCAGGAAAGGAAAATTACGGTAAGTATTTGATATAGTATAATCTTATTTCCTTTACCAGACCATATTACATGTTTAGGTACCTCATCCCTAATCAAATAATATGTACAGAAACATTGAATGGGATTTTCTATAGGCACCCAGAGCAATAGAAGTTGATAAAAAGTTAAAGGGATTGTAAAGTCTCTGTTCTTTTTTTTTTTTGTTTTGTTTTTAAATAACAAACATGTTATACTTACCTGCCCTGTGTAATGCTTTTGCACACAGCAACCTGGATCCTCCTCTTCCCAGGTCCCTCTTCGCTGCTCCCGGCCCCTCCCTCCTGTTGAGTGTGTAGGCAGCTGTAGTGCAGGGCAGCCTAGTTGGCTGCAAGAGGTAGTGGGTTAGCAAGTGTATATTCTCATTTTCAATGCCTATTTGATATGTTCATGTGTACATATGTTCAGAGCTGTTTGGCCTCTATATTGTCTCCAGCACCATTTTGGAGAAGCCTTGTGTCCTGATAGGACAAGCAAATCTCGAGAGATTTGGTCGGCCATTTTTGTGTGCATACTTGATATAAGGAAGCCCAGCCACATTTTAGTTGAGTTCACGTGTGTACACAGACAGGGTGAGTGAACCTGCTTGTCAGGGAGAGTTAGGAGAAGATAGGGAGAGTGTTCCGGCCTGTGAGGGAATAGCTCAGGGTTCTTACGGAGTTCTGTATCAGCAATCCTGGTCGGATGAAAGACTCCCCATTGAAGATAATAAATACGGTGTCCTCGCTGTGAGGGAGGGACAAGTGTATCAGATGCCTATATCCATCTGCTGAAGGAATAACGCAGTTACCGGGTAACCTGTGTGAATATCAGCCTCTACAGATACGCATTGTATGCTGGAGTTTATACTGTGTCAGTCAGTGGAAAGTGACTATAGTGCTGACGAATACAACTACAGTTTACATCAGAAGTGACTGTGCTGTGTATCTATGCCTCCACGCTTGGAGTAAAACTACTTGCATTACTGCTGTAAATACTCTTTCTACTACCATCTCTCTGGTAATAAACATTGCCTGGTTTATAAAGTCAGTACGTGTGATTCCCTCTGTGAAGCCGCTACACCACAAGCATGTTCACTCCCCCTGTCTGTGTACACACGTGAACTGAACTAAAATGTGGCTGGGCTTCCTTATATCAAGTAGCCACCCAAAAATGGCCAACCAAATCTCTCAAGATTTGCTTGTCCTATCAGGACACCAGGCTTCTCCAAAATGGTGCTGAAGACAATATAGAGGCCAAACAGCTCTGAACATATGTACACATGAACATATCAAATAGGCATTGAAAATGAGAATATACACTTTCTAACCCACTACCTCTTGCAGCCAACTAGGCTGCCCTGCACCACAGCTGCCAACAAGTGCCCCCACAGCAAGCAGCTTGTTATGGGGGCACCCGAGCCGAGCTACAGCTCCGTGTGTCCATTCAGACACGGTGCTGCGATTCGGCCCCGCCCCCTCTCCTGATCGGATAACTGATTTTGATTGACAGCAGCGGGAACCAATGGCGCAGCTGCTGTGTCTCAGTCAATCAGGAGGGAGAGTCCTGGATGGCCGTAGACATCACTGGATAGAGATGGGGCCCAGGTAAGTATTAGGGGGGCTGCTACACACACAGAAGGCTAGTTATCCTAATACATAGAATACATTAAGATAAAAAAATACCTTCTGCCTTTACAACCTCTTTAAATTCTTTAATTGATACAGACAAAAAGCTATGACATATAGTAAAAGATTGCAATCCAGTACATCAAGGGTATAGGATATGTCTAAATTCTATCATGCGCAGATATCTTCAGTGACAATCTGTCAATGGAATTGAAACTCAATGCGTTTCAACTCATAAAGAGTCTTCATCTGGAGGTAAACAATAAAGTCTGAAATATAAATGTACATAAATTCCAATAGTATTCACATTTCTTTACTTTAGACTGTCATAGATCCAGCCCCTGGGAGAAGGTTATTGGGTAGGCCAGGGCTCCCAGTACTCCTGAAGAGTAAGAGTCGCTCACTGCCCATGCCAGACATGACTTCACGACTGATCAGAATATTGCTAGATTTTAGGTATGTGAGGGATTTAAATAACAAATGATGATCAGATGTTTTTGTTATTTTGACAAACAGCACAAGTGTGAATCTAGAATGTCCCGCTATGTATAAAGGCATTTAAAAGAGAAAATGTTCCGGTGATGTAACGGCAGTGGCTTATTCTAACACAGGTAACCTGAATGGGTTTGGTGATCAGATTATAACTCTTTAGTCTGAAAATATCTTCTTGAATTGTCAGAATGCATTTCCTGTACTTCTACCTTACTGGTTTAACCTGTCTACCAACCAAAGTTCAATGTATTCATTCAGGCATGCCTTTAGTACAAATACCTGACTGCTAATTGTTCTATAATAGGAAACAAGGGTGTCTAAGGCTTTATGGGATTCTGAAGTTTTAAAGAGCAAGACTGCAAACATGTCACCCACCACCTATAAAATGTAGAGGTCAGTCAACCTAAATTGAATATTTGGATAAAGGTGGACCAGAGACACTGGCAATGCTTTTGAAGGGGCAGGGGATTTAAAAGTCCCAGCATGCCAATTAGAGGTTGAGAAAACAAATAGTCCCAGCATGTCTGCCTCTTAAGGTCAAGAAGAAATATAAGTCCCAGCATACATGCTTCTTAGGGGCACGGAGAACTACAAGTCCCAACATGTCTCTTGGGGTAGGGGCAGTGGGAGCGGCAAGTCCCAGCGTGTCCCATTGGTCAGTTTGTCCCAGAAACATTACATATGTCAAAATAAATGTTACACTGTTTTAAATGTCATTGCTCACTTTTGTTAAGTGTATGTTATCTTCTAAACCTGATTTGTTTCTGTGGCTTGCAGCCTGTTAAATTCTTTTTAATAATTTGTTTCTAAAAAAAATCACTACTTCTAATAAGTGATTACTGTCTATATCAGGGGTAGGCAACCCCAGGACTGGTGCCGCAAGCGGCACGTGAAGCCTCTTTTGCCGGCACTCGACTCCCTACCCATCAGCAGAGCAGTGCAGGGAAGTGTCAGTGAGACACTAATGCATTTCAATTTCAGAATTCCCCACACCGCACCTGCACTGAAGGGGAGGCACTGTGCCCCCACACATAGTAAAAGATGGGAAACATTGTTTGGTTCTCTAACTTTGCTGTAGCTGTGATCGTCAGTTTTTGTGATGGGGAAGAGATTGGGTGCAGTTCTGGTAGGGGGGGCGGTTTCCAGGAGGAGGAGGACTGTCATTGGCCACTGCTAAAGCTAATCACAGTCCTGCTAGCCCCGTCCACCATCTGGAGGAAAATGACTCGCTTGGTTGCCTTGGTTGCCACTCAGAAAGAAGGAATTTCACTGTAATTGAGAAAACCACAATCAGGTGACAGTTTATGGAATTACTGTTGAGCTTCTGGGAACTTTGTTGAAATTATTTCTGAACCTTTGCGTCACTTAATACTGAACCCTGGCACTCTGTGTCCCTTTAACCGCTTGCCGACTAGCTGCCGCAGTTGTACTGCGGCAACATGGCTCGGCTGCACGAATCACCGTCATGTTATGTCGGTAACACAGACGGCCACTAGGGGGGCGCGCGTGTGCTGCTGGGGGTGCATACGCGCGCCCCCTGCTCGCCCACTGAGCCGATGCGCTCGGGGTACAAAGAGAACCGGGATCTGTGTGTGTAAACACAGTTTCCGGTTCTCTGAGGGGAGAACAGACAGATCGTCTGTTCATACAGAGTATGAACAGCGATCTGTCATGTCCCCTGCACAGTCCCATCCCCCCTTCAGTTAGAACACAACTAGTACACACTTAACCCCTTCACTACCAGTGACATTTTTACAGTAATCAATGCAATTTTATAGCATTGATCGCTGTAAAAATGCCAATGGTCCCAAAAATGTGTCAAAATTGTCCGACGTTTCCGCCATAATGTCGCAGTCCCGATAAAAAAAGATCACCGCCATTACTATTACATCCCCTATTCTGTAGACGCGATAACTTTTGCGCAAACCAATCAATATACGCTTATTGCGATTTTTTTTAAACAAAAAATATGTAGAAGAATACATATCGGCCTAAACTGAGGAAAAAAATAGTTTTTTTTATATATTTTTGGGGATATTTTTTATAGCAAAAAGTAAAAAATATTGCTTTTTTTTCAAAATTGTTGCTCTTTTTTTGTTTATAGTGCAAAAAACGTATGATCTTGTACACAGGCCCACTGCGCTTTCAGAAAATGCCCCTGACCTGAGCTCATCATTGTGCATCCATGCCAGATGCTTGTATGTGGATCAGCAGGATGAGTGTGCCAGGACAGGTAGCTTGTGTCTCATCTCTGCTCATAGGTGTGCACAGCCTATTGCATTAGGGTGTGCACCTCAAACACACACGTGTGTGTGTATTTATATATATATATATTTATAGCAGTAGAGCAATGGACAGTGTCAGTAGTGTATGGTATTTTTAATTATTATAACTTTTTTACTATTTTATTATTTTTTTTACAATAGTTTACCATTTTTTTTTCACAATTTTTTAGAAGCCTAATTTGGGGGCTTTGGTAAAATAACAGGGATCTAAACAGACCCCTGATGTCTCACTTTTGAAACAAAGAAAGGGACTGAGGACAAAGATTCCCCAGTCCCTTTCTCTGCAGCCAAGCAGCCGGGGAAATCTGCGTGATTAGGGTGTGCCCAGGCACACCTGGCACACCCTGTGTGCACGCCTATGTCTCTGCTTCCTTTCACCACTCTGCATATCACGCATATCATAGATAAAAAGAGGGTAAAGAGGTGGAGCAGATTTGCTGGAGGGGTTCAGAGGTGGGACAGAAGAGCAGGAGGGTACAGCGGTGGGGCAGATTTGCAGGGAGGTACACTGGTGGAAGAGATGAGAAGGGGGTTCAGCAGTGGGACAGAAGAGCAGGGGGGTACTGTGTTGGGGCAGATGAGCAGGGGGGTTCAGTGTTGGGGCAGATGAGAAGGGGGTTCAGCGGTGGGATAGAAAAGCAGGGGGGGAGGGGGTAGAGCAGTGGGGCAGATGTGAAAGGAGGTGTATTATTGGAACAGATGAGCAGGGGGTTATAGTGGTGGGGCAGGAGGGTACAGAGGTGAGACAGATGTGCAGGAGGTACATTGGTAAGGCAGATGACAAAGCGAGTTACAGTGGTGGGGCAGATCAGCAGATGGGTTCAGTGTTAAGACAGATAAGTAGGTGATTCAGATGTGCAGGGAGGTACAGTGGTGGGGCAGATGAGAAAAGGGGTACATTGATGGGGCAGATGAGCAGGGGGGTTACAGTGGTGGGACAGAAGAGCAAGGGGGTACAGTGGTAGTGCAGATTTTCAGGAGGTGCAGTGGTGGGAGGGATGAGAAGGGGGTTCAGAAGTGGCACAGAAAAGCAGGGGGGTACAGTGATGGGGCAGATGAGGTGGGTTCAGTGTTGGGTCAGATGAGAAGGGGGTTCAGCGGTGGGACAGAAGAGCAGTGGGGCAGATGTGAAAGGAGGTGCATTGGTGGGACAGATGAACAAGGGGTTATAGTGGTTGGGCAGAAGAGCAGGGGGAACAGAGGTGGGACAGATGTGCAGGAGGTACAGTGGTGGGGCAGATAAGAAAGGGGGTTACAGTAGTGGGGCAGATGAGCAGATAAGTTCAGTGTTAGGACAGATGAGAAAATGCTTCAGCAGTGAGACAGAAGAGCATGGGGGTACGGCGGTGGAGCAGATGTGCGGGGAGGTACAGTGGTGGGGAAGATGAGAAAGGGGGAACATTGGTGGGGCAGATGAGCAGGGGGTTACAGTGGTGGAACAGAAGAGCAGGATGGTACAGTGGTGGGACAGATGTACAGGGGGTTACAGTGGTGGGACAGATGAGCAGGGGGTACAGAGGTGGGGCAGATGTGCAGGGGGTACAGTAGTGAAACAGATTTACAGGGGGGACAGTGATGTGAGGTGTGAAGGTGCATGAATTGGGGCTAACTGAGGTGTGAGAGTGCAGGATGTTAATTTCTCACTACTACTCAAGTAGTTTACAGCAATTACTTTATAAAAAATCCTTTTTGTGATTGAAAGTGTGAAGTTCTTTCAATTTCTTTGAAAACATTTTTCGGCACACTGTGCTCAAAAGGTTGTCTACCCCTGATGTTTATAATCCTTTCATCACAGAAGGGATGAGATCAAAAACAGTGTATCAATTATTCTGACATACAGTATGTCAAAAATTTCTTGGCTGTCATTGTCTTCGATATTTTGAGTCAATGGAACGGAAGAGTCATGTTAGTTCCTGGTAGGTGATTCAGAAAGCTCAGAATCCAGAAATAGCCAGGCCCTCTAGTATTTTTATGGCTTGAAACGTTTCCTTTAGGCCAGGTTCATACTGTTGCAGATCAATAAACGTTTTTTTCAAATGATTATGAAAAGGGTTTGTTCACCTTTTTACTTACTTTTCCCAAACATCTCCCTATGCATTAAAGTGGTTGTAAACCCTTTACAACCACTTTTTACTAAAGGTAAGCATATAATAATTCTTACCTGTAGCTACCCCGGATATCTCCTAAACCTGCACGGTTTAGGAAATATCCCCTGTATCAGCATGTGCCACGTCATCAGCACATGCGCACTGAAGCAACGGCATGTTCGTGCCGTTGCTTCAGCTAGTGTGCCCTTACCAGCGGTTCCCACACACATGCGCGGGAGTGACGTCATCGTTGCACCAGCCAATCACAGCGCCGGAGCCTGCGATACCTGGAAGTAGCTCATTATGCCTTTGTCTTGTGGGTTTTTTTTTTGGTTAGTGGGTTTGCAACCACTTTAAAGTATACCTAAAGGCAAAACTTTTTTTTTAGTTTTGGATAGAGTGGAGATGGATTAGAACTAGGGTTGCCACTTCATCCCTTTAGCCTCGGTTCACACCAGAGGCGAGGCGACCTGCACACGACTGCCCGGGCGACTTGCAAAACGACTTCTGTATAGAAGTCTATGCAAGTCGCCCCAAGTCGCCCCCAAAGTCATACAGGAACCTTTTTCTAAGTCGGAGCGAGGATTAGAACAGTTCCATTGTACTGAATGGGACGCTACTTGTCAGGCGACCTAGGTCGCCTGACAAGTCGTCCTAGTGTGAACCGAGCCTAAAAACAGAACTCATAATAATTACACAGGTTCTCTGGCTGATTAAGATGGTAATTAAACTCACTTGGTGCCTTATCTGCAATAAATTAGCCTCAGAACATGTTTAATTCAAATATTTTCGGGTTTTAGCCCTCGTTCACACTGAACAAAGCTTTGAAAGATGCATTTCAGTCTGACTTCGGGGGCGACTTGAAAGACATCTGTGTGGGTTCATGCACTACTTTTGGAAATGAGTGTGGCGCCGAACAGTCGGCGTCCCACCGATTGGGATGCTCCTATTGCCGCCAATAGGCTCCAATTTGACATGTGATTTGACCTGTCAATTCGCACCGATGTGAACGGGGGCTAAAGGGATGAGGTGGCAACCCTAATTAAAACACCTGTCAGTTTTTATTGCTGTCTGTGTCCCCATTAGGGAGATTTACCCTCTCTTTGTCCTGTTTAACATTATCATTAAAAGTTAAAGAAAATCATTTTGGGTTGTCCCCAGAAAAGTAATAAAGGGGAAATATTCCAATGGGAACACTAGTTCTGGTGACATGGGGGGCCCCAAAAGATTCCCTTAAAGTGGTTGTAAAGGCACAAGTTTTTTTACCTTCTATGTATGAAGGTAAAAAACCTTCTGTGTGCAGCAGCCGCCCCAGCCCCTCCCCCCCAATGCTTACCTGAGCCCCCTCTCGATCCAGCGATATGCACGAGAGCTTTGCCTCTCCGAGGACTCGCACTCCTGATTGGCTATTGGCAGCAGCGGGTGCCATTGAGTAAGCCAATCAGGAGATGGAGGGGGTGGAGCTGAACCACGGCTCTATGTGTGAATGGACACACAGAGCAGCGGCTTCGCTCGGGTGCCCCCATAGCAAGCTGCTTGCTGTGGGGGCACCGAACAGAACGGAGGAGCCAGTAGAAACAGCGTGGGGCCCAAGAAGAGGAAGATCAGGGCCGCTCTGTGCAAAACCACTGCACAGAGCAGTTAAGTATAACATGTTTATTATTTTAATGAAAAAAAAAAAATTAAAGCTTTACAATCCCTTTAATTTACAGGGATTTCCTCTCACTTCCTGTTTGACTGTGGAACAGAAAGTGAAGGTAAATCTCCCCAATGGGACAAATATGGCAAAAATAAACCTTACAGGGGTTGTAGCCCTCCCTTACTTTATCCCCTCCCCCCCCCCCCCAAAAAAAAGTTTTGCCTATAGTTCTGCTTTAAAGTGTCCTTAACCCCCTTCATTCCGACCATACGCAATGCGGCCCCACTGGACTGGGCTTTTTTGCATGGGGCCGCATATCTGTGTATTGCCCTTTGTGCTGGAAGCACGCCACATGGCACTCTCCCAGTACAGAGAAAGGAGTCTTAGCGTGAGCCCATACTAATGATCGGGACCTGTAACGCCCGATTCCGGGTCACCTGATCGCTGTGATAGCCTCTGATTGGCTATCACAGTAATCAGTCACTGTGAAGCCTGCCCCCATATTTTCTTTCTGTGAATGGAGGAAAGAGATACTTCGGAATGCTCTCTCTCTCCTAGCAGAGGGAAAAAAAAGTGTGTGCAAAAAAATAATAAAAATTAAATGCAAAAAATACCTAGCTCAATGTTTGATCTAGGTCATTGCCAGGGTTAGTGCTTGGGTCAAAGTCAGGGTCAAAGTTCCGGGTCAGTATTTTTTTTTTTTTTTTTTTACAGTATTTTTTTTTATTATTATTTAAATTAGTATCAGTGTCAGTTAGTGTCAGTGTGTTTTAGTTAGGATAAAAAAAAGCAAAATGTGCACTATTGTTTCTGGGCTGTACTACGGGTACAAACAACAACTAACACACACATATGTGGTATCCCTGCAATTGTCAGGAGCAGGAGAATTTAATTTGTTGTTCTTTGGTGGTAGGTTATGGTAGTAGTAAGAAATATACAGGTAAATTAAAAACTTTTTTTTTTTTACTATTTTGGGCCAGTTTTCCTTTGATAATAAAAAAAAATCAGGAGATATCCATTACCATTGACCACCAAATGAAAGCCCAATTTGCCCTGAAAAAAACACAGTTTAATTCACCTGGATGCACAAAGTAGTTGTGATGATATGTATGGTTTTACTTAGGCCCCTTTCACACGGGACGGATCCGCGTTGATCCGCCCCGTGTTTATCCGCTGCTCAGCGGGGATCGCTCCGTTTTCCCCAGCTGAGCAGGCAGATGACAGGGCGGGACCCGCACACTGTGCAGGGACCGCCCTGTCAGATCTCCGCTCTCCCCTATGGGGGATCGGAGGAGCACGGACCGTCTGTCCGTGTTCATCCGATCCGCTCTGCAGACGGATAGAAAAATAGGATTTTCTTCCGTCCGCAGAATCGGACGAGAGCGGAGCCGGACAACATCGGGTGTTAGCGGATGTACATCCGCTGACACCCGCTATCCCATAAGGATGCATGTATGTCCGTATTTCATCCGAAAACGGATGGATGAAATACGGACATACGGTCCGCATGTGTGAAAGGGGCCTAACGTGTCAAAGTTTCAAATTGTGCCTAGGCATTAAGATTTGTTTTACCCTTAGGCACGAAGGGGTTAAAGTGATACTAAACACACACTGTTTAATTTACATTGTCCCTTCTCTTTTTGTATGTTGATGATGGCACTATTTAATTGTTTAAAAAAAAAAAAAAAGTACCTTTCGATATACAGCTGTCATATGACCCAGCTCTTTCCCAGCCTGTCTGCGGGGAAGCATAAGCAGGAGGAGCTTCTAGTCCTCTGCTGCTGGTCATTCATTCAAAATTGAAAAAAAAGCCTTTGTAATAAAGAGCAAAATTAAATAAATAATGTTAATGAACTGTTTTAAATTGTCATAAAAATATATCTTTAAAATCAAATCTTTATTATTTTTGGCAATAACATGGTATGGGCGGATTTCTGCAAGTCACAGGCTGTGTCACGCCCCTCCAGCCTGTGTCTTACAATAAGACAGAGATGAAGCCTCCATTAATCTACATGTAATATCCCACCTCCATTGTGTTTAGCTGGTTCGTTGGCATGGAGGAGGCGGGAGTAAGTAGGCTGTCATTTACCACTGTGTATAGTCCCACATGTGTGAATCCATAGTCACATGGGCTGCTCAGATGTGATAGGGAAGAAATGCTCAGCACAGAAACTCACTGAAAACTGAGCATGTGTAGAGCTGCCAACACTACTCTGCAAAATACCCAACTGCAGTGGGGACATGAACAGAAGGGGTAGATCGAAAACGGCAGGATCAACATTTTTTGGAGCATACAGAATCCCATAGTGACTGAGTGAGTATGAACAGCATGTAATACTGTTGATATGTTTTAATGGTGTGGGTTTAATGACACTTTAATACAATAACATGCTGTGCTCCGCATTGTAAGAAAGTGCTTACCTTTTCAGATGCTCAAATAATTTTGTTCCCTACCCATGCATGCTCTTTTTTGCAGCTCAACGTTGTGCAAGAGAGTGGAACATGAATTTCCTTTCAGATTTGCTACAGCTTCTAATGTTTGATGTGAGAAGCTCGCAGGGTGCAGTACGCAATTTCAATACTGGAGAGCAGCCTGCACAACTGTGCAAGCCTGAAGGGAAGGCTGGTATTCAGCTTTAACTTTGCGTGGGCTGTTAACAAACCACCACACCGGTTATAATACAGCTGCACCTTTTAGTCCAAAGTAGTATCATATTTGTTTGTTGTGGTGCACATTTCAAAATGAAGGGCACTGCAGTGCATCCCAGATAGAATGGTGCTGTCGTGTGCATTGCAATAAAAAGACATTATGATGCATGTTTTTCTGCATGTTACCACACTGCACAGATCTGACTGGGCCCTTAACATTGCAGAGTAATAATGCTGCTGCCACATCTATAGCCTGATCATCTGTAACAAGACAGATATAAATCGATTTGGTGGCTGTACAATAAACACCTGTCTGTTTACTCAAAGCCTTATCTCGTCCTGGCTTTAGCAGATAAGAGAGAGATTGGAGGCTGTTCAAAGCCTGTTTACACTTCTGGCTGGCACTAACTGATGTGTGCCGGGTAAAGGGTCATTTTTATGTATGGTTCTACCATTCAGAGCCAGGACAAGGTTTATTATCACCCAAGGCACAAAGGCCAAGATGACTTTTAAATATTGCTGTGCATTACTGAATTTATAAATTGTTTATACTTTATTGAGGAAGAAATGCTTTTGTTATTCAGCGCTTCAATGTACTTGTGAGTGAGAAACAGATTCATTTACAGCACAAATGTCAAGCACAAGGTCCACGGCTTATAGGGCCCGCCAAGCGAATCTAACAGATCCCTGTACTCACTCACCGTGAGGGACAGTGGAGACAGATCTCCAGAATCAGAGAAAGAACGATCTCCCTACAAGGTGAGGAAGATCGGCCTACACGGGGAAGTATGGATAAAAATAAGGATGTAGGTGTGGCGCTGCCCTGCTGTGATACGATTTGTTGTAGTTACCTTATGTGATGACGTAAAAGATTTCTTTACTGGCTACACTTATTAATTGCAACATACAAACTAAAAATCTTCATAAGTGAAATAGTGCTTTAAAAGATGACTTCTTTGCAACAGTGTCATTAAGTTTGAGTTATGCTTCTCGCAAAGAAGTCATCTTTTAAAGCACTATTTCACTTATGAAGATTTTTAGTTTGTATGTTGCAATTAATATGTGTAGCCAGTAAAGAAATCTTTTAAGTCATCACATAAGGTAACTACAACAAATCGCATCACAGCAGGGCAGCGCCACACCTACATCCTTATTTTTATCCATACTGCAGTATTTTTCCACCTAGGTGGATTTATACTTGTAGGGGCAGCAGCTCCACACCTAGAGAGTACCTTTATCCGTAGCGCGGATTTATCCCACAAATCCTTTACACGGGGAAGTACTAGACCCGGGCCAGGGAGGGGAAGTTGGGGTTGCACACTGTGCTTAGTGCACCCCTAAACCCTGCACTCTGTATACAGTGCATCCCTGAAATCTGAACGTAACGCACTTCTGAAATCTGCACTCTGTAAGCGACACCCCTGAACCCTATACTCTGTTCATAGTGCATCCCTGAACTCTGAACTCTGCACTCTGTAATTAGCACATTCCTGAACCCTACACTCTGTATGTAGCAATTCCACAACGCTTACCTTAGCGCCAATGGTCAGACACCTGTCAGGTCCCTCGTCTGTACCAGCACCTTCTCCACAGCTTCTTCCGGGGCCCAGTTTTTGGCCACTTTGATTGGCTGATGTGGGATGATATGTTTTATCCCCCAGACCTTCACCCTTTTTTTTTTTGCCAGTCTCTGGACTTATTCTATCTTATCAATATCTTTTTGTAAGGGAGCTCTCCAAAACTGGACAGAGTATTCTAAATGAGTACAAACTAAATATTTACATAGAGGAATTAGGACCTCCTCCCCCCTGCCAGTGATCCCTCTAGTAATAACTAAATATCTATACAGAAGAATCTGGACCTCATTCCTCCTGCCAGTGATCCCTACAGTATAGTGATAACTAAAGATCTATATAGAGGAATCGGAACCGCATTCTTCCTGCTGGTGACCCCTTTAGTGATAACTAAAGATCTCTATAGGGGAATCGGGACCTCCTTTCTCCTGCTGGTGATCCCTCTAGTGATTTATTTATTTATTTATTTCAGGTACTTATATAGCGCGGTCAATTTACGCAGCGCTTTACATATACATTGTACATTCACATCAGTCCCTACCCTCAAGGAGCTTACAATCTAAGGTCCCTAACTCACATTCATACATACTAGGGACAATTTAGACAGGATCCAATTAACCTACCAGCATGTCTTTGGAGTGTGGGAGGAAACCAGAGTACCTGGAGGAAACCCACCCAGGCACAGGGAGAACATGCAAACTCCAGGCAGGTAGTGTCGTGGTTGGGATTCGAACCAGCGACCCTTCTTACTGCTAGGTGAGAGTGCTACCACTACACCACTGTGCCACCCATTGTGATAACTTAAAGCGGTTCTAAAACCTCAAGGTTTTTTACCCTCATGCATTTTATGCATGAAGGTAAAAAACTTTCTCTGTGCAGCTGCCAAAATACCTACCTAAGCCCCATTGCAATCCAGTGGTGTGCACAAGAGCCTCGGCTCTCCGGGGACTCTTCCTCCACATTGGCTGAGACAGCAGCGGGAGCCATTGTCTCCCACTGCTGTCAATCACAGCCAGTGAGCCAATGAGGAGAGAGAGGGGGTGGGGCCTAGCCATGGCTGTATGTGTGAATGGACACTCAGAGCAGCGGCTTGGGAGTAAGCCTGCTTGGGTGCAAGCAGCTTGCTCTGGGGGCACTCGAGCAGGCAAGTGTAACATGTTTGTTATTTAAAATAAAAAACGAATATATATATATATATATATATATATATATATATATATATATATATACACACACACACCACACACACACACACACACAATAAATATAAATATATATATACACACATACACAGTGGGGAAAATAATTTTTGATCCCCTGAAGATTTTGTAAGTTTGCCCACTTACAAATAAATGAAGTGTCTATAATTTTTATCATAGGTGTATTTTGAATGAAAGAGACAGAAGATGAACCAACAATCCAGAAAAAACACATGATACAAATGTTATAAATTGAGTTGCAGTTCAGTAAGTAAAATAAGTATTTGATCCCCAAGCAAAAAATGACTTCGTAGTTGGTGAAGAAACCTTTCTTGGCAAGCACAGAGGCAAGACGCTCCTTGCAGTTAGTGACCAGGTTTGCACACATCTCAGGAGGGAAATATTTATTTTCCCCACTGTATATATCTATGATTTTTTTTTTTTTTTTATAAATGACATTTGGCGTATATACTTTCTTACATGTGTATGATATGTTGGTTTTTATTTAGGTCTCTGTTTACTACATGTACTCTATCATTTATCTCCACAGGGCATCAGAGTGCACTCCTCATTTTCATTTTGTTTTTCTATATACAGATTTCTGGCACTTTTTTAATTTGGGACTACCGTTTGTGCATACTTCTTGTTCCTAAATTAGAGCCATTTGTCACAATGTTACTAGATGTATTTTCTTCCCGAAAAAGAGCGAGTTCTTTTGTTTTGTTTACAGTATAAAGGGAGTTTACTATAAGCCAGTTACTTGTACCATGCATCATAAATGACGGAGGTATCATGTGTTACACTGGCTGTACATTTTACGGGCGAGGCATTGTCCTCAAGTAGCAGGTCTACAGTGCCTTGAAATTTTCTACATTTTGTCATGTTACAACCAAAAACATAAATGTATTGGGATTTTATGTGATAGACCAACACAAAGTGGCACATAATTGTGAAGTGGAAGGAAAATGATAAATGGTTTTCAACATTTTTTACATATAAATATCTGAAAAGTGTGGTGTGCATTTGTATTCAGCCCCCTTTTCTCTTATACCCCTAACTAAAATCTAGTGGAACCAATTGCCTTCAGAAGTTACCTAATTAGTAAATATAGTCCACCTGTGTAATTAAATCTCAGTATAAATACAGGTGTTCTGTGAAGCCCTCAGAGGTTTGTTAGAGAACCTTAGTGAACAAACAGCATCATGAAAGCCAAGGAACACACCAGAGGAGGTCAGGGATAAAGTTGTGGAGAAGTTTAAAGCAGGGTTAGGTAATAAAATAAATACCCCCAAGCTTCAATTATCTGAAAATGGAAAGAGTACGGCACAACGGCAAACCTACCAAGACATGGCCGTCCACCTAAACTGACAAGGAGAGCATTAATCAGAGAAGCAGCCAAGAGGCCCATGGTAACTCTGGAGTAGCTGCAGAGACCACAGCTCAGGTGGTGGAATGTTTCCATAGGAAAACTATAATGCCGCGTACACACGACCAGACTTTCTGGTTCTGTGACTATAAGGACTACTTAGATAGGGACATCATTGAGGGGGAGATATTGGAAGCCATAAAACAAGCCCGAGTAGGCAAAGCACCATGTCCTGACGGATTTACGACCCTATATCATAAAAAATGTGTTACCTTACTGGCTCCCCCCTAACACGACTCTTTAAAGACATATAGATGTAGACTCCAATAGAGCTTTCATTACCCTCATTCCCAAACCCCACAGTGATGTAGCCAACTATCATCCTATATCCTTAATACAGACCTCTAATTATTCACAAAAAATTTTTGCAAATAGGATGTTGACATTTCTGGCTGACTACATACACTCTGATCAGGTGGGTTTCCTCCCATATAGATAGGCAGCTGACCAGGTCCGAAGAGCAATTGACCTCATATCTTTTTCTTTTTCTTTTTTTTTTAACAACAAAGTTGGTCTTTATTTGAGAAGAATAGAATGTAGTACATTACATGTCACGAAAACAGTATAGTGGATACTCAGATAATAGGCTATATGCATGTAGTAATCGACAAACAAGAAAAGTTCACAAAAAAAAGAAAAAATTTGTCTTATACATATATATATCTCCCAAGAGCAGGGGGGAGGGGAGGCCATCAGCTACAGAAGGGGGAGGGGGGGGCAGGCTACATTCCCATCAAAGTCCATTATATACTGTCAAAGCAGGCATAGGGTATCTATGAGCGGGCATTTCAAATGGGGTCGGTCCATGGTTGCCAGACCCACGCATACTTCTGGGGACAACCCCTGCTTATATAGGTTAGTTTGTACATAGGCAAGATGGCATTAATTGAGTTCTCCCATGACCTTAATGTAGGAGGCCGGTGAGATGTCCACTTTAATAGTATTTCTTTTTTTGTAAAAAGTAACAGCAAGAGCAGCAATTTAATATAACTGGGTCTCTGCTCTTCCTCCTGTATGCCTGCCAACTCAGCCGTCAAGGATATCTCCAATTGGAGACGGACATTAATGAACTCCTCTAAGGCAGCCCAATAACAAGAGAGTCTAGGGCAGGCCCAAAACATATGAATATAGTTACTATCAGGAGACTGACAGCACGGGCAATTCTGGGACCTCTGTGGGTATATTCTGCACAGTCTTTGAGGCGTAAAGTATATCCTGTGCAGAACTTGGATTGGATTAGCTTATCCCTAGAGGATATTACTAGTTGAGAACTGTTTTCAAACCACTCCTCCCAGGTTTCCTTGTCCAGAGTCGGTATGTCTGTCCTCCACTTATCCCACAAAGCCTCCATTTTTGGCGAGTCTGTTCGGAGTAATGTCAGGTACAGAGCAGAAAGGGGCTTATGCAGGGATTCTTGAGCTAATAGCTCCTCGACCACATCCGCCCTGAGGGCAGGCGGGGTCGGGAACTGTGCACGGAAGGCGTGTCGCAGCTGATGGTAGTGAAACATCATCCACGCAGGGAGGCCATGCCTATCCGCAAGATCCCGAAAGGGGACAAGGGCCCCGGTCAAGATGATATCCTTTAACACTCTAATGCCATGTCGGACCCAAAGCTGCGGGTCAGGAATGGTCCTAAAGTGTGGAAGAGCCGAGTTCCCCCATAACGGACAATAGGGGGACCATTGGTTAGGAGATAAGAATCTTCATCTAGCCACCCCCCATACTCGTAAAATATTTTTGGTGGGACCAGGAAGAGATGGGTATGACGAGGGTTCTCTGTATACCAGTTTGCTTATCTCCATGAGAGAACCCACTAAAGCTGCTTCCAGACCTCATATCATTATTACACTCACCATGGGATGGGGGAGGTACACAGGAATGGGATGCTACTGTCTATCGTCATTAGCAAAGCATTCGATTCACTCTTGTGGCCTTTCCTTTTTCAGGTGCGGACCAGATGGAATTTCGACCCGTTTGGCTTTTGGCTTCTGGCTTCAGTGCACTCTCTATACAGCTCACCTTCGGCCCAGATACTTCTACAAGGCCATAGGTTGGGATCGATCTCTATTTTGTCGGGTACCCGACAGGGATGCCCACTATGCCCACTTTTATTTTTAGTGGCCATAGAAACTCTAGCGATGGCAATACGCCTTAATCCAGACATTCTGGGGATAGAGAGTGGGGGGAGGAGCCACAAATGTGCTCTATTCGCAGATGATCTATTGCTGTTCATCACCCCCCCCCCCCCCCCCCCCCCACACCACTCTACCTAACCTAATGTCATTATTGAAGAGATTTGGGAAACTTTCTGGCCTGATAGTTAACCATGACAAATCGGAGGCGCTAAACGTCAATCTAACTACTTCAACGCTCCAAAGCATTCAGTCTCAATATCCTTTTCATTGGCAATCAACGTCCCTTTCTTATTTGGGAATCCGACTGACCCCCAGTATATCCTCACTATACAAAGCCAACTACCCAACCTTGTTTGCTAAATTGCTGGAGGACGTGAAGACATGGTCTGATATCAATTTACCTTGGATGGGCAGAATTGCTTCTGTAAAGATGACAGTCCTACCTAGATTTTTGTACTGCTTTCGAACACTACCCATTCAAGTTCCTGCCCACGCTATTCAACACTTCCATTCTCAAATTCGCCATTACATTTGGGGGACCTAGGATAGCTAGGGCCACGATGTACGCCCCTAAGGACCTGGTTGGTCTGGGGTGCTCTCCACTGGCAATGGAACTTATTCTATGGATCCCCCGAGACACCATAGTGTGCCCCACAATATCCCACTCATTGCACATATGGGACACAAGCTGCAGAAGATGGCCCCTACGTTCTGCACACACCCCAGTAGCCCCACTGTTCTGCAATCCTTTGTTCCCCCCTGTTATACATCCCGACAGATTTGGATGGTGGGTGAACAAGGGCCTATACTGTAAAGGTGACTTTTTGGATCATAGAGGAATACGTCCCTCTTCTCATTTTGTGGACAGTCTGGAGATGCCTCCCACGGAAAACTTCCACCTACAACAAATTTTGCATTTTCTTAACTCAATACAAAAAGGTGGTGCCGACCTAACAGTACGCGCCATGTTTGAAAACAGGTGTGTGCAGGGCGCGGCTCTCTGGGGTGGTATCTCAATGCTCTACAGACTACTTTTCAGCCCCCCTAGCTAAGTTGTCCTACCGGGTGGCATGGGAGAGAGACCTGGACATAGCCCCTGAAGCGGAGGACTGGCGCAAATAGAGTTCAAGAATCCATAAAGGTATCCTCAATGTTGCCCTGGTTGAGGTGGGATATAAAGTACATGCTAGATGGTACTTGGTACCAGAGCATCTTTCTAAAATGTATCCTGGAGCCTCACCCTTCTGCTTTAGGGGTTGTGGCCAGACGGGCACAATGTTGCATGTGTGGTAGACATGCCCCAAGATTCGCCGCTTTTGGATGAGGGTTCATTCATTTATATTTTCGGTCATAATGGTTAACATCACTAAAGATGCCAGGGTTGCATTATTGAATTAACCAGTAGACAATGTACTCTGACATACCCAGACACTGATTAATTTTATGTTCCTTGCGGCCAAAATTGCCATTGCTGCAGCATGGAAAAGTCCTGTTATAGACATGGCCATAATAAAATGCAAGCTCACGTGGATCATGTTGAATGAAAAAATAGTGAATATACCACGTGACAAACAATCCCCATTCGATAAAACATGGTCCCCTTGGCTTGCCTACTTGCAGGTCCCTAATGCATAGAGATATTTTCTGAATCGAATGGTGTGAGGCTCCCGGATGGATTTTCCTCTTTCTCTCTTTCAATCTTTTTACCCCGTTTCCTTCCTTTCTATTCCTTTTACTATTCTTAGCCAAAATTGGCACCACCGGTGTGTAGCCCCCCTTTTTTTGTAATCCAGACTGTTCTTTGCACTCTTTGGGGAACTTGATCCCTCATACGGGATAGTTACAATGGCGATAGTTACAAGTGCCTTTGTTATTGCACAATTTGAGTTGGAGGCACTATTGCCGCCAATACTACCCCATCATGATTTGGGAATAACAATGCTAGGAAAGTCCACGATCATTCATAATCCCATCTGCCTCATTAAGGGGTTAACCGGACAGTGAACCTCCTGCATTTATATTGCTAAAACGCTCTAGTAGTACTATATTACATGTTGATGTAATCTATAAACTCCAGTTAACATACATTAGAGGTCCCCACAGCAGTGGTTTACAATGTGCTGTGGTCCTCACTAGTTTCTACCTAGCCCTGTATTTGTATGTTTTCCCGTTACATGCTTGGAACAGACGAGGATTGTTCGCTGCTCCATTATAAGATCTCCCCTTGATCTCCCCTTTCTTTATCTTGTTAAAAAAAAAAAAAAAACACAATAAAAACTATTGAAACAGAATAGAGAATCTGTGGCAAGACTTGAAAATTGCTGTTCACAGACTCTTCATCCATCTGACAGAGCTTGAACTATTTTGCAAAGAAGAATGGGCAAAAATGTCACTCTCCTAGATGTGCAAAGCTGGTAGAGACATCCCCAAAAAGACTTGCAGCTGTAATTGCAGCAAAAGGTGGTTCTACAAAGTATTGACTCAGGGGGGCTGAATACAAATGAACGCCACATTTTTCACATTTTTATTTTTACATTTTTTTTTAAAACCAGTTATCATTTTCCTTCCACTTCACAATTATGTGCCACTTTGTGTTGGTCTATCACATAAAATCCCAATAAAATACATGTACATTTTTGGTTGTAACATGACAAAATGTGGAAAATTTCAAGGGGTATGAATACTTTTTCAAGGCACTGAAGCTGTAAAGGATGCATGTGTTGGATGGCTACTGGCCCACTTATTAATAATATACAAATGTTTAGGTATTTAAAGCGGACCTTCAGTCATTTTTTCAACTTTTCATCTATTAATTCTCCTGCCCTTGTTGTTTTAACTTTGGCTTTTAAAACATTTTTTTTTCTGCCAGTAAATACCTTATACAGCTCACTTCCTGTTTCTTGTCACTCTGTGAGAGTTTGCCAGGAAGGGAGGGGGATGAGTCATAAGAGGGCCAATGAGAGATGCAGGGGTGCAGAGTGTCTGTGTAAATCCAGCAAGTGAACAGGCTGCAGCTGCCCAAAGTTAAAATGGTTGCAGCCAGACTCAGTGGAGGGAGATTTCTGCAGCATATTTGGCAAGTACAGAATCACAGTATATATAAAATAATATGCAAAGTGGTTGGAGGGAAGCTTCAGAATGGCAAAGATGTTTTTATTACAAATTATGTGAGCAGACTGCAGTTCCTCTTCAAGCACACATACCAATGGTATGACGACTCCATAGTGTAAGACTAAAAAATTACTTTATTTACAGCTGTTGACGGGATCACACTGCCACAGACAAACATAGACCATGACAGCCTTTTATAAAGCTCCACCCCTTTTGTCAACAACCATACTGCCCAATTACTACTGCTTGAAGTGAAGTCAGAAAGCAAGCTGCCTGTCATCTATGTAGAGCCACAACTTGGGCTATACAGTCCATCAATCCAGAGCTTGTAGAACAAAATGCCACAGGATATCTGAGCTTCAAAGTGTCCTGTGACTCCTCTCAGTTGCCCATTCAGCTTCTCTTTCAGTTCAGTTTTGGTTATCCAAAAGATGATGGCCAAACATGACCCCAAGGAGGAATAGCCCAATAGTGCATGTAATCTATTCTGGTAAACATGAGACCATCAGCTGATATACCCCCATAGTACTAAAAATATAGGGATTGTGTCTCAATAAATGTAATTTCAATAAGCATCTTTCATGCTGTAGCCACTGTGAAATGATGATGTCTGTCGTGGTCGCGATCACCTTTGATTTTCCCAACAGATCACAAAGAGGACGACAGTGCTTCTGTCATTGACTGATAAAACAATCTATGGTCAATCCAGTGGATGCCACTGGTTAAAAATATAAAATATATAAATAATCATTTCAAAGATAATGAGGAAAGGACACAATTATAACAATAACTGTCCTTCAGGAGGATAACGCTGCAGAAGTGTTTTGGCTGCTACCTCTGCATATTTCCTATAAACCCAACAGCTGCCAGCCTTCCACTATAGGCATGATTCAGGGTCATTGTTCACAGACAAAAAGGATTTCCAAATCAGGTCAATATTTCCTGCAAATTTGGATGCTGTTCCATTAAGGACTCCAAGCAATGGACCAAGATTGATATTGACACAATTAGACACTTCTTTTTCTGATTCCATTGTAATGTCACCCCTCAATTACCCACAAAGACAGTTTTTTTCTGGCTCCTTGGCTGCCACAATAGGCCGTGAGTCCAGTGCAAAACTGTTCCGGGGTCCGTCCTTGTGGAAGTGCAGGGTGTTCCGAGCAATCAGTTCTTTCGTCATGAGGAGGAAGACCTCATCAATGTTCCGAGATTCTTTAGCTGAAGTCTCCAAAACAGCAAGCAGGCCAAATTTCTCTGCCAACGTGCAGGCTTCTTCAAACAAGATTTGCCGATTCTCTGCCAGATCTGTCTTATTACCTATAAAGAGATCATGGATAAACCCATATAAAGCATTTTAACAATAGTATTTGAATAGTAAAAAATAAGAGAGGAAAGGGAGGATAGAAACTGGAGGAGTAAGGCGGAGTAGAAGGATAGAAGAATGGAAGGCAGGGAGAAGTTTAGCAGTGAAGGAGGAAAGAAGAAATGTAAAGGAAAAAATAAAGAGGGGGAGGAAAGAAAAGAAAAGAAAAAAGGAAAAGAAAAGAAAAAGAAAGGACATCTTGCATACTGCCTTTTTACTTCCCCTTGCTAATTTTGTCTCTCTGTCCACTTTACTCTGTACTTGCGATGAAGTATTCAACAAATCCCACCCTACAGAATGACAAAATAAAGTCAACTTACCAATAAGCATCACCATCAGATTGGCTGCTCCATATCTCTCAACTTCATGGATCCAGTGAGGGACAGATTCAAAGGTCTGCCGGCGAGTAATATCATAGGCAATGATGGCCCCATGAGCACTTCGATAATAACTCTGGGTGATGGTACGGAATCTCTCCTGGCCAGCTGTGTCCCAGACTTGAACCTGCCATGAATCAATGAAAAGTCATATTCCATTCAGTCAACTTTATTTTCTAGTTTTGAATAGAATGGGGAAGCATTAGAACACATGCATCAAACATAAGGCCCATGAGCTGAATCTGGCCCGCTAGGCCTTGTCATGTGGCTCTCACACCCAGTTTTGCAGCTGAAACATGGTGGAACTCTATTCCGCCACCTCCGGCTCTCACCCCCCGCTCCCATTCCCAACTGTCAATTGTAAACACAGAAACACAGAGGACTTCTGTTTTTACAAGAGACAGCTTTGCTCAACAGCTCCCGGATCTAACAGATCCCTGCACTCACTCGCGGCAGGGACAGATCTCCAGAGAGAGAGAGGACGATCTCCCTCCCTTACCCCGTGTTGTCAGAGGGGGTGGGGTCACGCCTCCCTCTGACACCACGGGGAAATCCATAGGGAAGTCCCCGTACGTCAGAGGGAGCGGGTCACTGGGTGGCCCCGCCCTCTGTTATATAAGAGCTGTCACCTGAACAGAAACGTCACACAACGGGAGACTCCCATTGAGGCGGATCAGAGGACGAATCGGAGAAGAAGAAGCCAGGGGAAGATACCGGACGAGAAGACCGGAGTAAGAAGTGGAGGAAGGTAGAGGAAGAAGCGGGGGAAGAACAGGATGGAGGAAGAAGAAGAACACTGAAGGAAGACCAGAAGAAGATGGAAGAAGAAGCGGGGGAAAGAAGAAGACATTAATAAAGGAATTGTCAAAAACCGTCTTTTTTAACATTTTTGACACTTTTTTTGTGAAATGGTAGGGGTACATTTGTACCCCATTACCAATTCACACGGTGGGGGCCGGGATCTGGGGGTCCCCTTGTTAAATGGGGCTTCCAGATTCCGATAAGCCCCCTGCCCGCAGACCCCCACAACCACCGTGCAAGGGTTGTGGGGATGAGGCCCTTCTCCCCATCAACATGGGGACAAGGTGCTTTGGGGGGCTACCCCAATGCACCCTCCCACCATTGAGGGCATGTGACCTGGTACGGTTCAGGAGGGGGGGACGCTCTCTTGTCCCCCCTTCTTTTCCTGCGGCCTGCCAGGTTGCATGCTCAGATAAGGGTCTGGTATGGATTTTTGGGGGGACCCTACGCCAGTTTTTTTTTTTAATTTTGGCGCAGGGTTTCCCTTAAAATCCATACCAGACCTGAAGGATGGATTTTGTGGGGGACCCCCCACGCCATTTTTTTTTACATTTTGGCGCGGGGTTCCCCTTAATATCCATACCAGAGGGCCTGGTATGGAATTTGGGAGGACCCCCACGCATTTTTTTTTTTTTTAATTTTGGTTCGGGGTTCCCCTGTGGGAGAATCACATGCCATTTTTATCAATGAACTTTTATGTGTATTTCTGGGACCGACAATTCATTATAGCCGCGAGTAGTTTTAAATGACTTTTTTTCCTTTAGACATGTCATTTTGCTGTCAGACTGTTATAAACACGGGAAACATGCACCACTTTACAGGCACACTATGGGAATATTACACTTTTATTGTTTCACTTTAAGCATTATTAAAATCACTGCTCCCGAAAAAAACGGCCATTTTTAAAACTTTTTTTTGCATTGATACATGTCCCCTGGGGCAGGACCCAGGTCCCCAAACACTTTTTATGACAATAACTTGCATATTAACCTTTAAAATTAGCACTTTTGATTTCTCCCATAGACTTTTAAAGGGTGTTCCGCGGTTTTCGAATTTGCCGCGAACACCCCAAATTGTTCGCTATTCGGTGAACGGGCGAACAGCCAATGTTCAACCCGAACATAAAGCCATCCCTAATCCAGAGGATTAACTATCCAGAGGACTTTAACTATAAAATATTAGTATCTAGTTATATTATGTGCATACACCCCTGAGCTCTCCATGTAGCGCACCCCTGAACTTTGAACTCTGTACGCAGCGCACCCCAGATACGATCGGCCAGATATAATACTGCCGCAATGAAATTGAGCTTGATACTCCTGCATTAGAACCTCTTCCAGGTTTATTTTGCTGTCTTTGTCATCATTAGGTAGATTTCCTCGCACTTCCTGTCTTGTTTACTAATGTAACCATTGCAGAAGAGAGAAACAAATCTCCCTAATGGGAATAGTGACACCAAGAACAGGAACATTCCAGCTTATATTATCTTGCTTTCTAAATATAATGCTACAATGTTTTGTCTTTTTTTTTACCTTGACCTTTTTGCCCTCAATGTTTAGTGAGCGCACTGAGAAGTCTACCCCGATTGTGTTTTGGTGTTTGTCGCTGAAGACACCTGACTGGAAGCGTTGCACTACACACGTCTTTCCAACATTTGAGTCACCAATCAGAATTATTTTGAAGAGGAAATCAAAAGGGTCATCCTCTGGTGGGCTAATTCCAGACATGATTTGTAATGCTGAGGGCCCCGGATCCACAGGAGCTATTATCCAGGTCAGGAAAGGTGGGACATGATGCAGATCCCTAGACAAAAAGAGACAACCATAAATAAAAAGTGTCTTTCTCCAGAGTACCAGTATTCATATAGCTATATCATTATTATTTAAGGTACGTATATAGCGCTGTCAATTTACACATCGCTTTATATATACGTTGTCCAGACAGAGGACAGATCAGGGAGAGACCCCATTAGATGTTTTAGAGGCAAGCACGCACTATAGAGGGACATGCTTTGTTCATTTTTCATTTCAGAGATTTACAATTTAGGGATTATATATATATATATATATATATATATATATATATATATATATATATATATATATATATATATATACACACACACAGTACTTTAGGCAGAGCCCAGCTATCACATCAGGACCAGAAAAGCGATGAGATATTAATTCTGGGGTCGCACAGAACCATAAACAATCAGTGGGTGATCAAACTTTACTTCTGGACCTTCAAAAGGAAACAAAACCTGTTTTTGCAGCCGGAATGACCTGACACTGAATGCAGCACATACCATCCTTTATTGCTGAGAGAGATGAAAAGACACAGACACAAAAGCTGAGTGACTGATCATCAAACTCTATCCAGGAATAAAGGGTAATGTGGATGCCGAATGGGCTGAGATGGCTTTTATCTCTGATGACTGACAGAGAAACCAGTTCTGTGAAATATTAATGACCTTTGCTCGTCCCCCAGGCACACCTGGCTTCAAGTTGCAGCCATCCGGTTGTATTAAGTGACAAGATTAAACCTCATGCAAAAATAAAGTGAAATCACTCCAGAGGGATGGTGTTGAGATGGGACCAATTACATGAGAGGAAATGGGCGTTTTGTGTTTTTAGGGTCTCTTTCCTTTAGCCTAGGTTCACATTGCTGCTTGGACCAATGTGAACCAATATGTCTGCCAAGCAGGACAGTTTAAATCAGTGTAGCAAGGTCCCAGGCCTCGTTTAGTCTAATGAGAACCTCCAGAGCCAGGGACAGCTGACATCCTTCTGTATAGAGTGGGTTGCAAGGCATAGTGGGTGTAATGTAAGGTAGATTCATGGGCGCCAGACACTTCTGTTCAAGAGAAATAAAATCTCTTTGCATTCAAGAAGTTTGGGAGAGAGGGTTAGGGTCAGGATACCCTTAGGCAGTTGCAATGTTAATTTGGCAGACTCCGAGACTTCTACAGGTAGATAGCCATGCAGGGAAAGGCATCCAGCAAGACACCACATCTGCATGTGTAGGAGCGCTGTCTCCTATGGCAACAGTCTTAGAACAGTTCCACACATAAACTCCTTTACTTTTATACAGTCACTTCTTGTAGATTCTCAGCCCACTGAGCTCCCAGTCCCAGTCTCTCTTACTAGACTTGATGATTCACTGCCACTGAATCCCGTGAGCTCTTCTAATCTTCTTACTTTTAACATAAGGAATGTTTATTGAAGCAACTGCATAGTACACTTGTTAATACAATACACATACATTATACAGTATCTCAGTTGAACAGGATAAACAAATTGTGTTGGTATAGTTACATAAAATAAAATAAGCAGCGAACCATCATAACTAGGTTACCATCCAGATTCACCAAGATATGAGCGATATTTAAGTCTAACTCAAACAGTCAACATCATAAAAACCAGTATAGCTAATACACAGAGGGACCAACATCAAACCCCAGGATCCTTTTATAAGTGAAAGGTGGGAACAAGGGAGGGGAAAAGGAAGGGAAAAAGGGAAGGGCAAGGGGGGTGGGGGGGTGAATAGGGGGGGCAGTAGTCCCACAGGGAAGTAATCAGGGGAGTGTCATCTGGAGCCTCAAGGAAAAAAGGGAAAAAAAGGAGGGGGAAAACAGCATAGGGGAAAGGGCCGAACCTGTTACCATCCGGGAGTTGTTGATACCCCAAGACATCTATGGCTCTCATGGGGAGGGGCAAGGTTCACTTGACTGCCACCAGTCAACTAATCTCCATAGGGAAAACAGAACAATTTTTTCATATCGTAAGGTGTCTAGTTTCCACCCAAGCCGCCCATATTTTGTTGAACTTCTGGGGGCAGTTCCGGCCCATGTAGGTGATTTTATACAGTGGTAATACCGCATTTATTTGAGCGCGCCACGCCAATATTGTAGGGGGATCTCGGCGTTTCCATTTGAGCAAAATCGCCTTCCTGACGTAATAAGCTGCATAGAACACAAACAGCTTAGTATGCTTAGTAGTAGCCAGGTTGTCCGTAATGCCCAGGAGGAAAACAAGCGGATCAATGTTTGGATTAAATTTACCCTCCCCACCGGGGTCAACGGGAGTGTTTTCCACACCGAGCAGCACTGATTAAACTGCTGGAGGATAGGATATATATTATCCTCTAGGTAACTTTTTAAGTCATTTTGGACATGAATTCCCAGGTACTTGTAACGCGATACCCTTTTAAGAGGGAGGGGTGGCCCGCCGGTGCAGGGGCATCAGTCAGGCAGAACAGGAGCGATTTGTCCCAGTTCACCCAGACACCAGAGAACGTGCCAAAGCGATCTATGATGGTCAGGGCCGCTCTTAGTGACTGTCGGGCATCCCGGAGGTATAAGAGCATGTCGTTTGACATAGGGAGACCTTTTCAGTCAGTGGGGGGAACGGAATACCCTCCACCTCCTCTGCAGCTCTGAGAAGCACCACCAGCGGCTCAATAGCCAGAGCGAAGAGGGCTGGGGAGAGGGGGCAGCCCTGCCTTTGTGCCACGTGGTGGGGAAAAGAGGCCAACAGGACACCATTTGTACGGACTCTGGCCGTTGGAGCCAAATATAATAGACGCAACCATGATATGAAATTGGGTCCTATTCCAAATTTATGTAGGATAAGCCTCCCCGTCAGCAGCTGAGCTCGCAATCACAGTATACAATCTTCTCAGATTAATGTCCGTCCCCTTGCCCGGCATGAACCCAGTTTGATCTCCGTGTATCAGGGAGAGGATAACTGTATTGAGGCAGTGTCAGGTCACCTTGAGGCTAGGTGACAGATGCATACCGTTGGGATCACGAGTGCACGGCAAGGTAGTGGACCCTATGGCTGACTGCTGCGGATAGGAGTCAGGGTGGTAAGGAAGGCAGGACCACTGGAACACCAACACAGATCCCACCGGGGTTAAAGCGTAAGATTCCCTGGGGCGCTGAGTCTAAGAGCCAGCAGATGTTCACCAGAGCCTCTAGTGGTGAGGATGGACTGGGCTGCAACTGGCTCCAGGTCGCGACCCCCAGCTCACACCCACAGTGGGAAACAGGAGTATAGGGATAGTAAGGGAATAAGCCAAGGTCAGGGCCACAAGCAGACAAGGACAACAAAATTCACGCCAAGGTTCAGGGTCACAGGCAAACAGCGATAGTCGGGGACACGCCAAAGGTCAGGGTCACGAGCAGACAGGAATAGTTGAGAACATGCCAAGGTCGGTAACAGAAACAAATGTAGAGCACACGGCAGGCAGGAACAGGAAGCCAAAACACACAAAGGCTAACACACAATGGTTGATCAGCACTGCTGGCTTGCAGTGCACAGGTTAATATAGGGTTCCCTGATAGAGCCTGGGGTGGGGCCATGCTAGAGGAGAGGTTATAAAACCAGCCAGGTGTGAGTGGCTGGCCTCTTAGTCCGAACACATGAGGAGAAGGTAAGCTGACAGAGAAAGATTACTGCATAGCCATGACAGTACTCCCCCTCTTATGAGAACTCCCCCTCCCCCGCCTTGGCCCTGGCTTAAAGGGAAACTCCAGATGAAACCTCCTCAACAGACGAGGCGCAAAGATCTCAGATGCAGTGATCCAAAACCCTTCCCAGGACCAAACCCTTCCCAATGTACGAGGTACTGAAGAATGCCTCTACGGCGCCGGGAATCCAGAACTTGACTAACCTCATACTTAAGATTATCCTCAGAGACCAAAACCCAGGTAGGGAGAGGATGAGAGGACTTATTGAGGGCTAAAGGCTTCTTAGGAGTGGGTAAAGGCATAAGAAGACCATCAGGAGTCTGAGCAGGGTCCCCCAGACCCTTAAAGATGAGCTGGACATCCAGCACAGGATCATCAGACTGGGCAGAAGTCAGTGGATCCCTGAGACCAGGTTGGTTAGAAAGTGATGTGTCACAGAAGCCAAGCTGGATAGCTTCACTGGGCATAGGCTGAACTGGTGCAGAGGCCGACTGAACAGCATTGCCATGTGCAGCGACCACCAGAATCGCATCACAGGGCGTAGTGACTGTGGAACTGGTGGACGAGTCAGCCTGGGTCTGCGTCCAAGGGGGTCCAGGAACAGGCAAAGGTAAATGATCATGCAAACTGGAGTGAATGATCGGCTCAAGTTCACAGGTGGGCTCCTCATCCAGAGTGCCACATGACCCAGAGAGTGCCTCAGCCCGACTATTGCAGGAGACATTCCAGAAATCGCTATATGCAGCGGGAAGAGCAGAAGATACTGGGATGGTGGCAACAGGAAGTTTCTTTTTTGGGGTAACCTTGAGTAGGCAGGAAGAGGAACAGGAGGAACCCCAAACCTGGATCAGTCCAGTCAATGTGTGGAGAATGGAACCGTAAGCAAGGAAGACCTAATATGATAGGAGATGAAGCCTTATCTAAGACAAGGAAGGATATCCACTCCTGGTGGAGTGTCCCTACCGACATCTTAACAGGGAGGGTCTGGAAGCGGATAGGACCCCCTGGGAGAACAGTGCCATCAATCGCCAAGACCACCAATGGCATTGAAAGGGGCAAAAGGGTAAGTCTCATGGAAGATGCAGTTTCCCAATCCATGAAATTGCCAGCGGCTCCGGGAATCCAGATGTGCCGAGACCGAACGAGAGGAAGCACCAACATGAAGGAACACAGAAAGAAGAAGACAAGAAGGTGATGGTGATATTTCAGGAACTAATACTCCACCTTCCAGATGTATTAGGCCCGATCGTTTTTCCGGAGGAAGAGAACAAGTGTCACGAAAATAGCCCCACAATAGAGGCACAGGCCCAGAGTTCTGCGCCTAGCGCATTTTTCAGGAGACAACTTGGTCCAGCCCAGCTGCATAGGTTCCTCAGTGGGCAGGGGGTGCTCCTCAGATCGAAGAGAAGGGACTTGGAGCTCAGGCTGCCTAAGGAACGGGGAGTGCTGGCGTCTTTTTTTCCAGGGCCCTCTCCTGAAAGCGAATATCGATCTGGTTACCCAAGGTGATGACACCGTCCAGATCAGCAGGAAGGGATCTTCCTGCAAATTCATCCTTCACTCTATCAGAGAGGCCATGTAAAAAGGTTGCAACTAGGGCCTCATTATTCCAGCTCAATTCAGCTGTGAGGATAGGGAACTGAAGAGCATACTGTCCCACAGAAGCGGACTCTTGACAGAGACGTAAAAGAGCGCTAGCCGCTGAGGAGACACGACCCGGTTCCTCAAAGATATTCCGAAAAAGTTTCAAGAAATCAGACAGGCTAGAAACCACTGGATCATTCAGTTCCCACAGAGGGGCAGCCCAAGCTAGCACCTCGCCGGACAGGAGGGATATAATATAGGCTACTTTTACCCAATCGGACAGGAAGTTTTGGGGCTGAAATTCCAAATGAATTGTGCACTGGCTAAGGAACCCCCTGCAAGCCTTAGAGTCCCCAGAGAAACGGGCCGGAGCTGGCATTTGTAATGAATGTGTGGCTGCAACTGGTGCGATAGGTGCAGCAGCAGATAGCGGTTGAGGTTGTTGAACCGGGGGTCCTAATGAGGCCTGAACTTGTTCAAAACGGGATGCCAAATCCTGAAGGAATCGCATCACTTGGGTCTGATGCGATTCCTGGGTCTGCGAACTATGCCCTGCAATGGATCGGCTGCAGGAAGTGGCATGTCAGCCGGGTCCATGGCTGATCAAACTGTCAGGTCACCTTGAGGCTAGGTGACAGATGCACACCGTTGGGATCAGGAGTGCACCGCAAGGTAGTGGACCCTACAGCTGACTGCTGCGGATGGGAGTCAGGGTGGTAAGGAAGGCAGGGCCACTGGAACACCAACACGGATCCCACCGGGGTTAGAGCGTAAGATTCCATGGGGCGCGGAGTCTAAGAGCCAGCAGATGTTCACCAGAGCCTCTAGTGGTGAGGATGGACTGGGATGCAACTGGCTCCAGGTCGCGACCCCCAGGGTCCCCCAGCTCACACCCACAGTAGGCAACAGGAGCATAGGGATAGTAAGGGAATAAGCCAAGGTCAAGGCCACAAGCAGACAAGGACAACAGAGTTCACGCCAAGGTTCAGGGTCACAGGCAAATGCTAGAGGAGAGGTTATAAAACCAGCAAGGTGTGAATGGCTGGCCTCTTAGTCTGAACACATGAGGAGAAGGTAAGTTGACAGAGAAAGATTACTGCATAACCACGACAGGCGGGTTGCCAAAGCCTTCCCAAGGATTTTCACATCCACATTAGGGAGTGAGATGGGCCTATATGAGGAGCATAGTTCAGGATCCTTGCCAGGCTGGGAATCACCACAATAACAGATCTGAACATAGACGGGGCAGGGAGGCAGAATCAAACGAGGCAGATAGGACCTCCAGTAACCTGGCAGCAAGGGTTTCAGCATGTGCCTTATAAAATTCTACCGGGAACCCATCATCCAAGCTGCCATCAGTTCCCCGACTGAAGGGAACTGATGGCACCTTGGAGCTTCTTTATTATTGGCAATGGAGGTCGTCACCGATTGCTCCCTGGACAACCGTGCTAGGAGTTGTCCGGTCCGCTCACCCTGCTGGAATATGCTCTGCGATTGGTGCAACAGCAGTTTCTTAGTGGCCATTACCCGAAGGAGCGTCACTTCCCGTGTGGCACACTGTAGGTCCGCCCTATGAATCTCATCCCTACTAGCAGAGTACTGAGCCTCTAAGTCGGTGGCCCTCTGTTCAGCCTGGAGCAATGCCTAGCCAGTCTGACGTCGAGTGCGACTTATGGCCGACTGGTAATGATCTTTAGCATGGTACTTAAAGGCCTCCCAACTAGATGCGGGTGTCATGGTGGGAGGGTTGGCAGTCCAATATTCTTGCATAGCCAACTCTGCGCCTGGGACTATACGATCGTCCGAGACCCAGAATCGGGACAGGTGTCACAGGCAGTCAGTGGGGGCGGGGTTCACACTCAGTCATAGCAGGATGGGGGAGTGGTCTGATATACCCTAGGCAAATGTGATATCTCCTGTACCTTGGCAAGAACAGGGTCGGTGGCAAACACCAGATCAATACGTGACATGGCCTTATAGGAAGCTGATTGGCAGGTGTAGGCTCTTAGGAGGGGATTCATCCATCGCCAGACTTCCGTGAGATCGAATGTGGAGGCCCATTTAGAGAGGGGGGATTCCACAGCCGTGTCCGGGGTCAGCCTATCCATATTAGGACAAGGAGGCATGTTAAAATCCCCTGCCAAGATCACATTATTAGTGGAGCAGCTAGCTACAAATTTGGCAATCTTGTGGAGAACCAGCAGTGACACCGGCGGAGGGATATAGAGCCCCGCTATCACCATGGGAACATTCGCAATAACGGCATGAAGAAGCACAAATCTTCCCTCGGGATCCAAATACAGGTCCAGCAGTGTATAAGATAGGGTCTTATGAACCAATACACTCACCCATCTGGCATATGAGGAAAAGGTGGCATGATAATAGTGACCTACCCATGGTTTTTTTAAACTAAGGACTTGACCCCCAGTAAGGTGAGCTTCCTGTAATATACAAATATCTGGGCGGTATGTTTTAAGAAAATTAAATACTAGGGAACGTTTCCTACAGGAGTTCATCCCCCGAACGTTTCAAGAGATCAAGGTTATGGGGGCCATATCCAGACAGGGCAAATTAGTTCAGCCTGCAGGAGATGTGCACTCGGACCACGACAAAGGACGTCCCGACCCATCCCCCACAGATCATTAATAAACTTTGCAGAAGTGAATAACCAACATCTTCTAGATTGTAAGCTCTAACGAGCAGGGCCCTCTGATCCCTCCTGTATTGATTTGTATTGTAAGTGTACTGTCTGCCCCATGTTGTAAAGCGCTGCGCAAACTGTTGGCGCTATATAAATCCTGTATAATAATAATAATAATAATTTAGCACTAAAAAAGCAGTACACAATACATTCCTGTAAGTAACCTGTATGACACTCCCCTTTCAAACTTAATCCCCCCCCCCTCCCCGCACACCCCCTCAAACCAGGGTGTGCCTGTATCCCAAAACTAGGCATGGTCAGCGACCAATTGGGGTCATGAGCCAAAGGTCTGTTAGTAGATAACGTCTACTTAAGGCACAGATATCGGAGTCTGAAGGAGATGCCACCAACAAGCGGGAATTTACAGAGTCTTCACCCGGCCGAAGTCGGGGGCACATACTTAAAATGAGAAAAAAAAAATGTAGTAAAAAAAAAAAGGTGAGTGAAATAAAATACTGCAGCCCATTATCCAGGAGAAAGGAAACATCCGCCAGGGCAATCACTGGCTGGGGTCTGCAACAATGTGGCTGGCATCACTAACATCAAATGGTCACGTAGGGGACCCTGTCGCAGCACACAGCACCCTCAAAGAGCGAGTGAGGCAACAAGGGGTCACGAGCAGGGGCAGTCAGTGAAGCTCCAGGGTAAGAGGTAGGTAGTTACCATTTGCAGGGAGACCATATAGCAGTTAGGGCTCACAAGGGCCGCCAGGTCATATAAGTGCAGTCCGCAGGGTGGGATTCAGAGTCTCCAAAGAGGACAAAAACTTTTCCTGGAGCGGGCACTGTTGCAAGGTGGCTTTGGCAATCAGGGTTTGGGATAGTCAGAGGAGCCACCATCACACAGCACATGTCCAGTCAAAGTTCCCTGAGGGCATACATTAGGGCTAGACAGGGGGATATCCCCAAGTGTAAGGACCAGAGAGATATATCCTCTAATGGCGGGGCAGGGTGTTCAGCCACTGTGAGGCTTCAGCAGGGGAAGTAAAGAAACGAACACTCTGACTGTCCTGTACGCGAAGCCGGGCAGGGAACAACATACTGTACCGCATTCCCTTGACTCTCAGGGCTTGTTTCACCGAGTCAAACGACTTGCGTAACTTCTGGGTATCCACCGAAAAGTCGGGGAAGAACATCAAGCGGGCGGCCTCATGGCGGATTTCAGCCATTTTGCGAGCTTCACATAGGATCATGTCACTGTCTCTAAAATTGAGCAGCCGGAAAATAAATGTGCGAGGTAGAGGGCCACGAGCAGGTGGCATCCTGTGGGCCCTTTCAACAGCAAAATATGGTGAGAAGGCCGCCTGTGGGAAAAGTAATTGGAGCAGCCACTCCGTGTAGGCGGATGGATCCGATCCCTCGGATCCCTCAGGCAGTCCTATAGTCCGCAAATTGTTGCATCGATTACAGTTCTCGGAATCCTCGGCTCTCGATTCCAGATGTTTCACCCTCACCTGGAGGGTATGCAGGGAAGCTGAGTGGTCTTTGACCGTGTCCTCTGTGTCCCCCACCCGGCGTTCAACCTCCATGACCCGCTGTCGTACCTTTTCAAAGTCTTGCCTAATGAGGCCAATCTCCAGCTGCACGGTGTCTATCTTAGTGGTGAGGGTAGACAGAGAAGACTGGCAGCCTGTGATAGCTTGCAAAAGGGCAGCGAAATTGCTCTGTGAGAGCAGGCTCCGGACCATCCGTCTGAGTCACCATGCTGCTTACCGCTCCCACGTGTGCAACGGCGCCTCTGGAAGGAATCAGGGAATTTCCCGGGTTGCGGTGATCCAAATGTTAATCTTCTTACTTTAGTATCTTCCTCAAGCGTCACCCCTGCTTCCCTGCTGGGTCCCTAGCCTGGAACTCCAGATACTCCTCAAGTGTCACCCTACTGGCTGGGTCCCTGGCTTGGCACCTGCTGAAGTTTACGAATTCGTCACTGTCCCTGGTTGGTGAGAATACTGCTCCAGTTTTTGCTTCAGCTACTCACTGTGGTCCCTGGTAACAAGGTGGTTGGTCCCTTAGTGGCAACAGCTTCCCCTCTACCTCCGACCATGACAGGTTCTCCGCCCGGCAGAACCATCACTTCTGGTTGGACTGCAAGCCGTAATCCCAACCCTACACTGCTCTCTTGCTTCTGGATAGGCCCTCAGACAGCCTAGCAGCCAGATGTGCCCAGGATAGGCCCAAACTCTGGCCTAGCAGCCTGGGCAGCGCAACACACGTCCACCCAGACAGCCGTCCGGGTGGCACAGAACAGTGATCACCTGACTCCACCCAAATTATATAGGTTCTCCCAGCAGGCTAAGGGACCCAAGAAGATCCCTGCCCATTGGCTGAGATACTCTATTCCTAATCTGTCCTTGCAATGCCCTTGTCTTATCTAATGTCACCAGATACTCGGCCATCTAATGACAGAAGAGAGAAGTGCAGCAATTCCAGACTTAGGGTGAAATCAATTGATCCCAAAGATACCTGGCAGGTAAATTTAGGAGCAACCCTGCCTAGACATCAGGGTGCTACATCAGCTAAATACATTTCAGGTGAAAAAGTCTTACAGTTTTTGTTCTTAACCCCTCCCTGCTCAGCTGTCCCTTTGACAGGGGAAAACAAGAGCTGGATGCACTCCTAAAAGTACGAGCTATAACTGGATATTAAAGCGGACCTTCAGTCATTTTTTCAATTTTCCATCTATTAAATCTTCTGCCAGTAAATACCTTATACAGCCCACTTCCTGATTCTTGTCTGGTCATTAGCCTAGGCTTATGACATCATGCACAGCTCTCTCTCACTCTCCTGAGAGTTTGCCAGGAAGGGAGGGGAGATAAGTCATAGGAGGGCCAATGAGAGTTGCAGAGTTGGAGGTGCACTCTGTGTGTCTCTGTAAATCCAGGAAGTGAACAGGCAGCAGCTACACCTGCCCAAGTTAAAATGTTTGCAGCCAGACTCAGTGGAGGGAGAATTCTGCAGCATATTTGGCAAATACAGAATCACAGTATATAAAAAATAATATGCAAAGTGGTTGGAGGGAAGCTTCAGAATGGCAAAGATGTTTTTATTACAAATTATGTGAGCACACTGCAGTTCCTCTTTAACAAATATAGGCAATAACACCAGAGATTGTTGATCCAGGGAACATCCGAATGCCCATTTTTCCTTCTGCTGGAGCAAACTGAACCATACTTTATTGTTTTGGTTTGTTTTTTTCTGAATCCACTGTGGTTGTAGAATTGTGTATATGAAGGTTTACTATTTATTTATTTTTTCAATTGGTTGAAGTAGACGGTCTTGTGTCCTTCTTCCACCCTGACTTACTATGTAACTTTGTCAACACTCCCTTAAAATCATGTGTAGCATCCTAGTGTGTGATAGAAGTTAGTACAGTGTTTGTTAGAATTTAGAGTAGGTAAAATGTAGTTTGGCTCAGAGATAAATCTGAGAATCTGGGTCAGGGTTCAGTGATGTTCTGGGCTGGGTGACTCATCCTGGCAGCTCTCTGGTAACTCCCGCTGGACTAGAAGGTTGGAGAATCTTCTAGAATTAGTGGGTGGAGGTTAGGAGGAGCTGAACATTTATGGAGCCTCAGCCAATCCTTAGAGGTAGGCTGGCAGGGGGCTGAGACCCCTACATAAATAGACATTTGGAAGATGGAGATACAGTGCTGAGGAGGCTGTGGGTGGCCCTCAGAGATGCCCCCTAATCTGCCTTGGGCCGGGGCTCGGGTGCTGGAAGGATCCTGCTATAACACACAGGAGAAAGACCTTCATGGAGACATGGGAGCAAGAGAGGACAGAGTGAGTAGATCAGCACTGTTGGGGACTAACAAGGGGGAAACTGCCACATGTAGCCAGTCTCCCTGAAGACAACGGTGTGCTTAAGTCTTCTTCCTTTCCTGAGAGATCTCCTGAGAGTCAGCCGGGTGGGCTGGTGAAGAGTCAGTCGGGAGGACTGGTGCAAGAGTTAGCCTGGAGGGCTAGTGAAAGGGGCAGCTGCAGCCAGGTGGGTGGGCAGTGCCTGAAGAGGTGGCACTGGGATCAGTGGCCACAGCAGAGAAGTACCAAGCTGTTTCGCTACATTTTTGCTACACAACAAGGAGCTACAAGTTCCCGCCTGTAAAGGACTATTGCTAAAGTCTGACCGGGAGCCTGTCAGACTATCCTACAATGATTCAGCTGAAGCAAGCAAGTGTGTGCAGGAGGCAAGTAAAGAAGACTGTATATAGGAGACGTCAAGTGGGCATCCCATAACCTCCCATCCCTGTTCAAGTTATTAACCCGCTAATAATAAAAAAAAAAAGTCACAGACTGTTCTCTGACTCTGGGTGCTTGTGAAGATTCACTGTGCCTGGCTGTGCAGGAGTGGGGGATACAAATTCATCAGCGGTGTGCTACACATGCATGAACATTTTTTGTAACGCAATACATGGCAAAGCACTACTGTGAGTTGCAGCACACTACAGTGCAGGTGTATTGCCCTAGTACCCTGGGGTACCATTCCATATGAATGGCATTGAAGCTCTGCATGTTGACCCCTAATCATCTTGTAAACCCCTCTACCCCTAATCATCATGTTGTCCCCTGTGACCCCTGAGCCCCTGCTCATCCTGTGTCCCCTGTAATTCCTGAGTTCCCTGATCATTATGTGTCCCCTGTAACTCCTGACCATCCTGTGACCCCTGTGCCCCTAACCATCCTGTTTCCCCTGTCACCTGGAGGGGAGGACAGAGCCAGGTGCACAGAGGAGGAGTTGCAGCCAGGTGGACAGGAGGACAGAGCCAAGTGGTGGGGAGGATAGAGCCAGGTGCACAGAAGAGAGGGGAGTTGAAGCCAGGTGGAGGGTAGGATGGAGCCAGGTGCACAGAAGAGAGGGGAGTTGCATCCAGGTGGAGGGTAGGATGGAGCCAGGTGCACAGAAGAGAGAGGAGTTGCAGCCAGGTGGAGGGTAGGATGGAGCCAGGTGCACAGAAGGGAGGGAAGTTGCAGCCAGGTGGAAGGTAGGACGGAGCCAGGTGCACAGAAGAGTGGGTAATTGCAGCCAGGTGTAGGGTAAGACAAAGCCAGGTGCACAGAAGAGTGGGGAGTTGCAGCCAGGTGGACAGTAGGATGGAGCCAAGTGCACGGAGAGGGGGAGTTGCAGCCAGGTGGAGGGTAGGACGGAGCCAGGTGCACAGAGGAGAGGGGGAGTTGCAGCCAAGTGGAGGGTGGGACGGAGCCAGGTGCACGGAGGAGAGGGGGAGTTGCAGCCAGGTGGAGGGTAGGACGGAGCCAAGTGCATGGAGGAGAGGGGGAGTTGCAGCCAGGTGGAGGGTAGGACGGAGCCAAGTGCATGGAGGAGAGGGGGAGTTGCAGCCAGGTGGAGGGTAGGATGGAGCCA